>NC_133621.1:194332422-194534922 GCF_048593235.1 Sminthopsis crassicaudata | reverse complement strand
ATCCTGGCTTTGCCAATGTATGACTTAAAACAAATAACTTAATCACTCTGAGTCTCATTTATCTGTAACAAATTCAGGAGTTGTAGAAATGTAGAACCTCATAGCTTTCACACAATATGTTTCTATAATAATTCTCTAGACTGACATTCACTTTAACTTGCTCTTACATCAAAAGGTGTAGATCTTTTCCAATATCCTTTTAGAGATGACTATAAGTTTAACGAGCTTGCAAATGTCATGCCAGTTTGAGAAGAAAGAAAAAAGAGAATTTTCCCAACTAAAGAGCAGTGAGGAGCAACAGTCAAGCAGTTAGCAGAGAAGTAGCTTCTTAAAGGGCAGATATTCCTGAATGGACCAATTACATCAAAGCCTATAATCAGAATTGTGAGTTACTTTAAATATACATAGATTTTTTTCAAAAGGTTTCTGTATGTGATCACTTTTGCCCATAGATAAGATTATATTAATGGGAAAATCTGATCCAGATTTATGTATTCTATTATTCCTGTAAATGATTTAATATGTGAGTACCTGTGATGTTCTTATTTCCTTTTCTTTATTGCTAAGGGAATGGTTATATTTAAGGTCTAAAAGTATCATTACTGTGAGTTGCTGATTTCTGTTTATATAAGTATATTGATGGGGACTCAAGAGTTAAAGTCAGAAGTAGTGGGAATTTTTTCTCTCTAAACAGGGTAAACTCTAACATCCTGAGAGACTGTGAAGTATAAGCCCTTCCCTGAGAAACTAAACCTTTCAGTGTAAGAGCAAATTAAAATGAATCAGTCAGCCTAATCAGTAACTGTCCAAACACACTGTGTGAGGACTTTTAACTATGGAAGCCTCAAGGGATCTATCCTGAACTCTTTTGGTCTGATTTTTCTTGTACAACATGACAAATCTGGAAATATGTTTAAATCATGTACAACATGTTCAAACTATATTGGCTTACTTGGTGTCTTGGGGAGGCAGGAAAGAGAAAAAATATGGGATAAAATGTTTTGCAAAGGTGAATTTTGAAAACTATCTTTGAATGTATTTGGAAAAATAAAATGCTATAAAAAAAGGATTCCATATATTTAACTACTTTCAGATTGTTTGCTATCTTGGGGAAGGGGGAGGTAAGGGAGGAGGAGAGAAAAATTTGGAACATAAAGGCTTCCAAAAAATGAATGTTGAAAACTATCTTTTACATGTATTTGGAAAAACAAAATGATATTAAGGGAAAAAAAGAAAGAAATTAAAAAAAGATAGTAGAAGACTTTCAATATGATGGTCATTCCCAAATGATAACCATTCTTCTTAACTCTCTCCTACTGGAACGTGGACACTTTCCTGTAACTGTAGCTTTGATAAAAGAACATGATATTTATCTTGCCTAGACCAGCCCTATCTCTACCTCCCAGGTGACAAATTCTCCTTTATGGTTATGTTCTCTCCTTTAGAATATAAACTTCTAGAGGACAGGCATCATCTCCTTTGCTTATATTTATATCCTCGGTAGTTAGCATGATGTCTGGCATACAATAAGCACTTCATATATTCATTCCTATATTTATTAGCTGTGTGATCATGGGCCAATCCTCTAATTTTTGAAAGTCTTCATTTTCCCTTCTGCATTTGACTGGGGTAATTACAGTGCTCACCTCATAGAGCTGCCATGAAGAAAGTTCTTTGCATTGTTATTATCTGTAAACTCCTACTCCCAAGGTCTACTGTCTAGTGGTGGGAGGGGATTGTTGTTTTTCAATCATTTCTGACTCCTTGTGACCCCATTTGGTAGTTTTGTTGGCAAAGGTACTGGAGTGGTTTGCCATTTTCTTCTTCAGCTTATTTTATAGATGAGAAAACTGAGGCAATTGAGTTAAGTGACTTGCCCAGCTAGTAAATATCTGAAGCTGGATTTGAACTCATGAAGATGAGACTTCCTTATTCTAATCCCAGCACTCAATCCTCTGCACCAGCTATCTGTTCCATATTACTTTGTATTTATCTTTTATAGATTTTTGTATTTACTTCTCAGTCTAAATTATTTCTCTTCATTAGAAGAGAATCTTTTGGATGACAGATACTGTTTCATTCAGCACCTCGCATAGTATCAGATATTTGAGATTATTTGTTTAATAAATGATGACCGAACTGAATGAAAACAATTGTGTTCCAGGCATTCCGCACTGAGTAGGCAGAGCTGACTGTACCATGTCTGAGAGCAGCCTCTCTGAAGTACCTGCACTGACCCCCTTCCTTCAGTTATCTGACCTGACAGCCATCAAGTCCGTGACTCTGGTGATTGACCCCTCTCTTGACTGCACCGGGGTTGTATTTATTCTCTCTAGTGAGAGAGACCCAGCTACATACTTTGCCCTAAATCTCTTTTACTTTGTCACTGTTCCCCTCTAAATGTTTTGTTTTGGTTCTGAGTCTTCCCTTGTGTGAGTTAAAACACACTATAATAAAAAGGTTTTGCTTTATGTACTCCTGGTCTGTCTGATTATTTTGTGAAACCCTGAATAAGTCTTATGATTGCTGGGAAGGACTGTGAGACTAGAGAAAAACAACCAGTTATCTTCCAATTTAATCTACTCTTTCTCAGGATGGATGATACATGATTACCCAAGAGAGACATGTTCACCGATAGGAGTGCTTGAATAACACTATTTATTTGCCTGGGCTCAGGTCCATTTTGAGCAGTTTCTTTATATTGGGTGGAATAATTCAGATTGCAGGTCAGGGGGATTAGGGAGTAGTCACATCCTGGTTCTTGTTCCCAGTTCTTTCTTTGCTTAGGATTCCCCAGAAGTATCTCCATTACTCTTCTCTAGCCAATGTCAACTCTTCTAAACTGTGGCTTGCGCCCTTCTGCCTTCCCTAAGCCCATGTATCTTCCTCTGACCTTTCTGTTTGTTGCAGGCTAGAATTGGGAAGAAATGAGACACTTACTGTCCCAAAAAGGGATTTACTCAACCACAGAAGAGGAAAGATATTCAACAAGGATATGCATCAAGGACACTGCATTGATTCAACAGATTCAGTTCAGTCCCGAATCCTTTGCCCTTCCCCGTCTCCATGTTGTCAGTGAAAGTCCACTAGTCAAAGCATCTGGGAGTAGTTTAATGGCTTTTTGTACTCAAAGAAATGATGTCAATGACTGGAGCCTTTAGTCTCCTAAATTTTAAGTATAATTTTATGCTTTTAAAAGGAAAAGAACTAGCACAGTCCATATGACAGGGAATTCTGATGGATATTTCTCTCCAAGCATATTATATCTCCCGTTGGGTTGAATCTTGGACTGTGATCAGTAGTTCCTTCAGGAAGACAATTTTTCTGTCCTCCTCCACAGGTAAACTCCAGCTTGCTAACTGGCTTCCAAGCCAGGGCTGTTATTTCATAAAATGTAACAGCCTCCTAGGCAAGGTGAGCATGTTTTCTCTAGTTCTCTCTAAAGTCTGGCACAACACAGTTCTTGGATGAGTGTTGATCATTAGCACAATCATGCTGCTAATTAAAATAATAAATTAGTAAGCCAACATTTGGGGTTGATTGGAGCTGTATGAAAATAAGGAGGGGAAGAAAAGGAGTATTTTTGTAGGGAGCTGCAAGAGAAAGTACAGAGAAAGTTCAATCTTGCTAATTTTGAAGAGATACTGAGCATGAACTCATCAATCAATCAACTAACAAATATATGTGTCAGCTATTGTGTTAGGTGCTAGGGATGCAAAGACAAAAGTATAACAGTTTTTGCCATTAAAGAGATTACACTCTCCTGAGGAAGAAGACATAATACACACACATATATACACACACATAAGATGCATAAAATAAATACAAGTTAATTTGGGGGAAGCACACTAGCAGTTGGTGACAGTATGAAAAGACTTCATGTAGTAGATGGCAGTTGAGCTAAGTTTTGAAGGAAATAAAGAATTCTTAGAGGAAAATTTTGGTTATAGGAAAATTATACTGTGCTAGGTGGAGCAGTAAGTAAAGTATCACGCTTGGAGTCTAGAATACCTAAGTTCAAATTTAGCCTCAGACACTTAACTAGCTGTGTGATGCTAGGCAAGTCACTTAACCCTTCAGATTATCTCCTTTTTTTGCAAAATGAGTTGTAGAAGGAAAAGTCAAAGTGCTCCAGTATCTTTACCAAGATACTAGCAAAGTATGGGGTCAAAGGAGTTGAACATGACTGATACGACAAACAATATTAAGTGAAAAAGTTAAGAAGAGGCATTTTTGGAATAGGGGATATTCAGTGTGAAAGTTTGGAGTCAGGGGATTGAAAGTTATACAAAAGAAACTTCAAGAAAGTCAGTATTTATTACGGGCTATGGAATTGAGAAAAGGAAGTAAATAAAACAGAATTGAAAGACAGATTGAGGTCAAATTTTTAAAGGCTTTAAAAGCAAAACAGGTATATATTTGATATAGGAATCACTAAAGTTTAATGACCAGGGGAGTGACATGTTTTAGGAAAGCCACTTTAGTGTCTGTGTGGATGGGATTGTGGAATGAGGAGAAACAGAAGTTGGAAGTGTTTAGGAGGATAATCCTGAGAAAAAGATGATGGAGACCTGAGACCTTAACCAGTTAATCTCATGCCCTCTGAGGCTTAATACATAACTGACATGGATAACACAGAGGTGACTCCTTCACTAAGTAAAAAGATGTATCAAATGTCCATCAAAGTGCCTTCTAACATGAAGATTCTACAATTTTCTAAATTGAGTGAAGATTTGGTAATATGTTGTGGTGGAAAATATTTGAAACTAAAACATCTGAGCATATTTCTGTTTTTTCACATTTTCACTCCTGAGTACTCTGATCTGCCACTTACTATTTGTACAATCTTGGGTGACCTCTAACTTTCTGGGGTTCAATTTTCTCATTAATAAAATTATCAGGTAGACTATATTATCCCCAAGGTCCCTTCTAGATCCAAATCCTATTATTCTTTGGTAGACCCCATTTTATACATCAGTAGATTTCTTTTTCCTTTTCCCTTTCAGAGATCATCCTTGGAGTTTTCCCAATATATCATAGAGTTAGAGCTGGGAAGAACATCTGAGATCATTTATACTAGAGGTGTCAAGGTCAAAGAAACAGGACATCCTGTGGGCTACATAGTTACTTTTAAAATACAATACTATCTATATCTTATACTTTTATTTATTTTGCTACATATTAATTTCCCAGTTCCATTTTAATCTGGTTGGGCTACAGCCTGCATGTGATGTGGTAGGATTCACATTTTTTATTTAAATCAATGGATTCTTTTTATAGATTCTGAGAAGTGAAGTAATTGCTTGAGGGTCAAATAGAGGGTCAGTGATCCAGTCAGGATTCCAAATCTAAGCCCTGTGCATCCATCACACTTACCTACTGTTTTCCAAACAATAAGAATGGTTCTTTTTTATTTTTTTTTTCTTTTCTTTTTTCTTTTTTTTCCTTTTTTTTTTTTTTAGCCAGGAAGACATCCTGGCTAGGCCTTGAAAATCCTGTATTTTCTCTCTTCTTTTTGTCAATGTTTTGATGAGGAAGGTGGAAGTTGGAGGAAGTAGGAAGAAGAAAAAGGATGGCTGATATTCATTGACATATTTTCTGGAGGATGATGGGCTGGACTGAAGATATGTGTTTGTATACAGGGAGTGAAATAAAACAACAGGATTTCTCCTCCAAGTTCCTGACAAGCTACCCCAGAATCTTTGGGAATTACCATGCCAATAAAGAGATGGGAAGAAGGCAAGAAGAGAAATGATTAATGGGATTGCTAAGTATCACCCATTTATCTTAAATCTTTTGTTCATGTTGTTTACATGCAAAAATGGCTTACAACTAAGCAACCAAGCTTTGAGTTACCCTACAATAATATGGAGCTCCAGACTAAGCTGCTCTTAAGTTATTCTGAAGCCAAACGTAGTCTCAGGGCTTGTGTATTTTTAACTTGAAAGTGCAGAGAGAGATCTGTATCAAAAAAATCCACTCTTCCTCTGGAACAGTTCCTTTGTTAAGAGTCTGCTGGCTGTCCAGCTGAGTTCCCATGTATAATTGCAGTCTGGGATAGCCTCCATTTCTTTTTGCAGAAACCTACCACCATATCCTTTTCTAGCTCTTCCCTCTTGGTAATCACACACACACACACACATGCATGCACACAAGCATGTGTGCATACACACAGAGTATTTTATAAAGTGCTTTCCTTATAATAAGTCTGTAAGGTAGGTCAGAGATAAGGAAAAAATTCAGTGACTTTTTTGGGGGACTGCATAGCTATTTAGTGTCAGGGCCAAGAATTGAACTCATCTTCTGATTCAAAGATCATATGCCCAGCTAAATTACCTGCCCACTTTCCAGTGATCTTTCCTTTCTAGAATCTCACATCACTCAGGCAGAACCAAATAATGTTTGAATCTAAAGGAAATTTTGGAATTAGCTCCCTACAAATCTCACTGAATAAACCCCAGCTCATGACATCTATTTCCTTAGTGAATAATATTTTATTTTTCCCAATTACATGCAAAAATAATTTTTAACATTCCTTTAAAAAATTCTGAGTCCCTATGGGGCAGCTAGGTGGTACAGTGGATAGAGCACCAACCCTGAAGCCAGGAAGACCTGAGTTCAAATATGATTTCAGACACTTAACACTTCCTAGCTATGTGACCTTGAGCAACTCACATAATCCCAATTGCCTCAGCCAAAAAAAAAAAAAAAATCTGAGTCCCAAATTTCTCCTTCCTTTTTTTTCTTATATCCTCCCTGAGATAGTAACAATTTGATATAAGTTATAGAGGTGTAGTCATGTAAAATATATTTCCATATGCAAACTATATTGTAAAAGATCTTGTAAAAGAAAACACAGACCAAAATAAAAAAAAACATTAAAAATGAAGAAAGTGAAAAATAATATGGTTCTTCTATCTGTACTCAGACTCCATCATTTTTTTCTCTGGAGGTGGACAGTATTTTTTTTTTTTTTTTTTTTTTTATCATGAGTCCTTTGGAATTGTCTGACAATATTTGAAAAGTTCCAGAGGATAGTGCTGGATCGCAGTGACCCACTTTGCTGTGTTGAGGCTCACAGTGAGCATGGGATGTTGCTAATCAGTGCTCCATGCCCACATTTATTTGGATTTCCTCACCATTCCTGCAACCTTTGGCTGATCCCAGTATTTTCTTCTCAGTTCAACTTTTGCTTCTGACTACCAATTTCAATGTAATAAAGACAATTGGTAATTGTCAACTTCTGCTCCTTTGATTTCTATTGGTGTAGCAAATATCCCCCACTCAGCAATCAGATATTTGGTTTCTTTTGTTGATCAACTCCCTCTCCTGTTCAACAAAACATTGGCCATTAATAGCCCCTTAAAAGCTTGCCTACCAAGCCATGATGTAATAGGTGTAATGGTTGGTATCAACTCACCCAAGAGAGAATATGTTAAGAAATTTAAGTGCCCATCTGTCCTTGGCTTCTTATTATTTAGGATCTAGAATGGAGAGAAGGGCACAATATTCTGCCTTCGGTCAGAACAAGTGGTCTCCAACATTTCATAGAACCTTAGGATCTTAATTTTTAAAAAATTATCCACTTTTTTGTTAAAACTTTTTATTTTCAAAATATATACATGGATAATTTTCAACATTCACTCTTACAAAACCTTGTGTTCTAATTTTTTCCCCTAATGAATGGATGTCCATCAATTGGAGAATGGTTGGGTAAATTGTGGTATGTGAATGTTATGGAATATAATTGTTCTGTAAGAAATGACCAACAGGAGGAATACAGAGAGGCTTGGAGAGACTTAAATCAACTGTTGCTGAGTGAAACGAGCAGAACCAGAAGATCACTATACACTTCAACAATGATACTGTACGAGGATGTATGCTGATGGAAGTGGATATCTTCAACATAGAGAAGAGCTAATCCAGTTCCAATTGATCAATGATGGACAGAATCAGCTACACCCAGAGAAGGAACACTGGGAAATGAGTGTAAACTGTGAGCATTGGTTTTTTTTTGTTTTTGTTTTTTTTCTCTTCCTAGATTATTTTTACCTTCCGAATACAATCCTTCCTTTGCAACAACAACAAAATTCGGTTCTGCACATATATATTGTACCTAGGATATACTATAAGATATTTAATATGTATGGGAATGCCTGCCATCTAGGGGAGGGGGTGGAGGGAAGGAAGGGAAAAACTCGGAACAGAAGAGAGTACAAGGGATAATGTTGTTTAAAAAAAAAATTACCAATGCATATGTACTGTCAAAAAATGTTATAATTATAAAAATTAATTTAAAAAATTTTTTTTCCTTCCATTCCCCTCACCCCCTTCCCTAGGTAGCAAGTGAGGATCTTAAATTTAGAGATAGAAGGGACTTTGAATGATTTCTGGCCCAATTCTTTTATTTTACATTTGAGGAAACTGAGGTCCAGAGAAGGTTGTGAATTGCTCATTCAGGTAGCTAGCTGAAATGTTGAGATTTGACTTTAAGGAGAGAGAAGCTAAGGAGTAGGCAAAGGAAATTAGGAACAAATGACCAGATGACTACATATACATCCTTTCCAGGTTTTGGTTACAATAAATCATGCTGCTATGAATAGAGTTATTTTCAATACAGTTGAATGTTTTTACTAAACTAGGAATTTCCCCAGACACTGTATATTTTTGTAGTTACCTCTCTTTATTGAGAAAAATTGTGCATTTATTTAGTACTAAATAAATTAGGCCTGCTTACGAGGCAGTCTATTGGTTAGTGACTGGGAAGATCCCAAGAGTATTCATCCTGAACAGAATAGGGGTGATGCAGGCTCAGGAATAGCTTAGTTGCTAATCCTTGTTCAGCCAAAGCCAACTGTTCTAAGTTATGCCTACTGGTATTTAGTGTTTAAAAGAGATGAGATAGGAAATCACCAATGGTTCAGCTGTTTCTATGCTCTGTGAAAATGTAGCATTGAGTAGATTCTTTTCCACTCTTCTCTGCTGAATCCAAGGTCAATCCATCAACTCCTTACTGACTATTACTCTACTTCTGAGAGAGAGAAGGAAGATAATAGCAGGCATCCCATGTCCCTTAAAGCACAGGTTCTTAACTTAAGTTTCATATCCTTATTATTATTATTTATTAATTTTAGGAATTTTATTTGCTGTATTTTTATTAATAGTATTTTATTTTGCCAAATACATGCAAAGATAGTTTTCAACATTTACCTCTGTCACATCCTTATTAAAAAAAAAAAAAGAATTTGATGAATGTATTTTGATGTAATTGCTTTCAATTGTAATCCTAACTATTTTATTTTATGTAATTACAAACTAGATTCAGAGTAGGAGTTCATAGTCTTGACCTGATTGCCAAAGGAGTCAAGACACAAAAAAGATTGAGAACCTCTGCCTTAAGGCTCTTACCTTGGATGCTATGACTACTTTGTTGTTGTCCAGTCTGATTCTTCATGACTTCATTTGGCATTTTATTAGCAAAGACAATGGAATAGACTGCCATTTCCTTCTCCAGTTCACTTTACAAATGAGGAACTGAGGCAGAGTGAAGTGACTTGCCAGGGTCACTCAGCTAGTAAGCATCAGAAGCCTAATCTCATGATGAGGAATCTTCCTGATTCCAAGCCCAGTGCTCAATCCACTGTGCATTTAGCCCCTCCCAGACTCCACTACAATAAGACTAAAGCATAATGTACATACTGAAGTTGATTTCAGGAACTACTTTGTGTCTTCAGGGTTTGGGTCTAATAAATGTAGTTTCTTACTTAGAACCTGTTTTATGGTTATGCTCTAGTGCTAAAAAATCAAAACCCAAACCCAAACTCTTCCTTCCCCCTCAGTTTCTTCCTCCTGTAACCCTTCTATGATTCTTCTGATCATAGAAATCTTTTTCCATATGATTGATACCTTCTCCCTGTTAGCTGGGTGAGCCAAAGCTGACAGTCACTTAATTTCTGTCAGCCTCAGAGTTCCTCAATTCTAAAGGGCAGGTAGGTGATGCAGTGGATAGAACTCGGTTTGGAGTCAAGAATCCAGCCTCAGTCACTCAGTCACTCAATCATTTCTAGTTGTGTGATCCTAGACAAGTTACTTTTAAATCTGTTTACCTCAGTTTCTTCATCTGTAAATTGAGCTGGAGAAGGAAATGGCAAATTCTTCCAGTATCTTAGCCAAGAAAACCCAAATGGGGTCTTAGAATCTAACACGACTGAAAAATGATTGAACAAAAAAGTGGTGATAATAACACCATTTATCTCCCAGGGTTGTTTTGAGGATAAGATGAGATAATACTTGTAATGCATTCTGCAAACCTTAAAGTACTATATAAATATTAGCTGTTATTGTTATCATTGTTATCTCTGATCACAGTCCTCAGAGCTGATAGCTTCTACTCCTAGACCCCAGGACACCTGATCCAGAGAACAGTCCTCCCATTCCTCACTGCTATTTCCAGTGCCTAAAGATATGCTATTAATACTTACTAACTAAGACTCCTTTGGAATTCATTACCTTTTTCTGGATGACCCTGGAGCTAGGAGTTCAAATGCAGCTTTAGACCCTTACTAGGCAACCTCTATCTGCCTCAGTCTCTTCAACTGTAAAATGCAGTTAATAAAAGTATCTACAACCAGGGTTGTTGCAAGATTATAATAATATTTGTAAAGTGCTTAGAATAGTGCCTGATACATAGCAGGTTCTTAACAAATTCCTATTTCCTCCCTTCCCTCCCTCCCTCTCCCCCACTTTTTCTTCCTTCCTCCCTCCCTCCCTCCCTCCCTTCCTTCCTTCCTTCCTTCCTTCCTTCCTTCCTTCCTTCCTTCCTTCCTTCCTTCCTTCCTTCCTTCCTTCCTTCCTTCCTTCCTTCCTTCCTTCCTTCCTTCCTTCCTTCCTTCCTTCCTTCCTTCCTTCCTTCCTTCCTTCTCCTTGTTGCTACCATCTCTACCTTCAACTCAAGATGCTTGGTACTTGTATCCAAGGTTTCCTTTCTGTTCCTATTCACTGTCCTTGCACTTGGGGTCATCTAACTTCTCAGTTCTCATGTCCTACTTTTACTTCAGCCACCCACAGGGATGATTGCACCCTAGACCTCATTATCATGCTTTCTGTTCCTTGATCTTGAATTATGCTTTTTTTGTCATGAACTCCTGTCTCTCTGTCTCCGTCTCTGTCTCTCTCAATCTCTCCTAAATTCTCATCCTGACCTCCATCTCTCATCCTTCCACCTCTTTTTCCTATTTTCCCTGTCCATATCCCTGCTCCAACCTTTTCTTTTTTCATAATTTTGACAGTATAGTTGACTAGTTCACTTCTATATTTGTCTCTGCCATAAAATGCCTTGTTCATTGTCCAACTGTTGTTCTTTGTTATTATTCAGTTATTTTTTTAAAACTGTGTCCAACTATTTAGGACTCTTCTGGGGTTTTCTTGGCAAAGATTCTGGAGCAGTTTGCCATTTCCTTCTCCAGCTCATTTTAGAGACAAGGAAACTGAGGCAAACAGAATTATGACTTTTACAGGGTCATAAACTAGAAAGAATCTGAGGTCAGATTTGAATTTAAATCCTCTTGACTCCAGGGCTGGCATTCTATCTACTGCTCCATCTGTTGCTCATTCTTTTACAGAGAAAGGATCACAAGGTTTAGAACTAGAGAGAACTTTAATGGATCATGTTGTCCAATCATCTCATTTTATTGATAAGAAAAAATAAAGACCAAACAGTTTATGTGATGTTCTCAAGGCCACACAAACAATCAAAGAAAAGATCTTCTAGATCCAAATCCATGGTTTTCTGCATTGTAACATAATTCTCTAGGGAGATACTATCTATGGAACTATTATGTTCAGTATTTCTGGTACTTTCATAAATAGGTAAATGCTTATTCATATGGACAAGAACAAATTGAGAAGAATAGCTAATAATTTGAATAACAATTAGGATCTGGGAACTACATTATAGTTGAATGAAACATTATAGTGGAATCCAAGAAAATGGCATTCTGTAGATAAAAATGTAAAATCCACTAAACAATAGATACGTTTAAAAAACCAACTGCTCAGGTATAAGTGGAAAATCTATGGCTAGACAGCAGGGCTTTTTTTTTTTTTTTTTTTTTTTTTTTGGCTACAAATGCTATAGGTGTCATGTGTCAGTACTGTGGTATGTCTTCACTAAAATCAACAGATCTTAGGTTGGATTATTAATGATAGCTAACATTTATAGATGAGATAGCAAGGTGGCACAATGGGAAAGAAGAGAAATTGTTTGTCCTTTGTTCCTAAAGTGGACCATGACATCAGGGAGGTGATGCCATGACATGCAAATGAATTAGATTTAAGTGAGGGAAGGGCTGTGCAAGGTCACCTGCCTCACTTTCCCCTCCAGAGTCATATCTGATGATCATAGCCAGAGATAGACCATCACAACTGCAGATGGCCATGGATGCAGTGGGAGACCTTGGCTTTTTTAAGCTAAGCTCTTCAACACCAGCCCTGGAGTCAGAAGTATGGGAGTTCAAATCTGGCATCAGACACTTACTAGCTGTGTGACTCTGGGCAAGTCACTTCATCCTGTTTGTTTCAGTGTCCATATCTGCAAAATGAGCTGGAAAAGGAAATGGCAAACCACTGCAGCATTTAAGCCAATAAAACTCCAAATGGGATCATGGAGAGTTAGACATATCTGAAACAACTCAACAACAACATCAACATTTATATAACAGTTACTATGTGCCAAATGTTTTGCAATGATTATCTTATTTGATTCTCACAACAACCCTGGGAAGTGGAAGTTATTATTATCCCCATTTACCAATGGGAAAATTGAGGCAAATAGGATTAAGTGACTTGCCTGGGGTAATAGGTAGTTAGTGTCTGAGGTTGGATTTGAATTCAAGAGTTCCTGCCCCTGCTAAATTAACAGTAATGTTCAAAATAAGGGAATTGATAGTCTTACTATATTGTGAATTCCTTGGAGCATACTAGATTGTTTATCTTGTTATAGTTATTGTTGTTGAATAGTATCCAACTCTGTATAGCCCCTGCACCATACTGTCCATGAGGTTTCCTTTGCAAAGATATGGAACAGTTTGTCATTTCTTTCTCTAGTAGATTTAGGCAAACAGGTTAGGTGATTTGTTTAAGATCACATAGCTAGTAAACCTCTGAGTCTTCCTGACTCTAGAAACAGATTCAGAAGATGGTAAAAGGGGATTAAAAAAAGGGGGGGATTAAAAAATGAATGAATCTGGTCCCTTTCTAGCAATGTAGTCCTGACAGAGAGAATTAGTAACTACTAGGGAAAGGCTCAGTATTGAAATTATACCCTCACTTCCCTCTTTAGAAAGAGGAAAAGGGTAAATAGCAGAAAACTCCAGACAATAGGACTTGATGGATGATACTGAGAGCTACTTAGATCATTTCAGGCTCAAGGTGAGTAGCAGAGGTGTCTAAGTGAGGAAATTAATAGCTATATTCTAAATAACATCTGAAGGTAAGCTGTTAAGAAACTGGGCTCTGAAAGTGGGTACAGAGCCCTAAAACAGAGAAAAGGTAAACAGGAAAAGATTTAGTGCACTTAGAGTTTCTACCAAATAAAATCAGCAAAGAGGTATCTAATTGTCCTTTGTGTTGAAGAAAATGAAAACTACTAACTGGGGTAGCTTTCCACTGGAGAGGAAAACTAAGACTGACTCCATGTTGGAGTAACTTTAACAATTAGAATTGCTATGACAACACATTCATAGGAAATTACAAGGACACTTATGAAGCAAAATGTTTTAGAATATAAAACATAGATATTGCAGTCTGTGAATTTAAACACAGCAACCACAAAATGCTATAACATTCTTCAAGTTTTCCACTATTGCTTAATCCATTTTAAGCCTATAAAAATGTAAAGCTGTGCCATCCAGAATTGGAATAGTGTTAGGAGAAATCTGACTATGCATCCCCTTGTTTTAAATAAGTAACATCTTTTGGGTTTATCTGATTTACTTGGTCTGATTTTTTTTTTTTTTGACACCACAATGTAGAAGTAAGTAATTACTTTGTGTTCCCATCTACAGGAAAAATTGCAGGCAGTCCCTAACTTATGAATGGGTTCAGTTCCAAAAAACATTTTGTAAATTTTTTATTTGGCATTCAGACCACAGTTTCCCATAGAAACAATGTAATAATTGGTAATTAAGTTCCCAGCTGGCTCTCAGAAGCAGGATGTGGTTGTGCTTCATAGCTCTGAATATTAGAAAGGATTCCTTTCCTTTCCCTTTAGCCCTCAATGTTATATATTCCTACCTCCTTCCTCTGCATGCCTCAGTAGATGAGAATAATTCAAAAACATTTGTTAAACATTTAATATTTGCAAAGTGCTTTGGATACAGAGATACATATAACATAGTCCTTGCCCTCAAGGAGCTTTTACTTCAATGCAAGTGGAAATGTATTCAGAAATAAATAGTATACAAAGTAGAGCAAAGGAGAAATCTGTACAAAAACTTGATCAGAGAGATCTTTTTCACCTGGGGAGAGAGTGGAAGAAGGATTCACCAAAACACAGAATTTTTGTTGGAAGAGACCTGAGGACATGTAGTCCATCTTGAAGTTGACCAAGAGTCTCCTCTAAAAAGGACCCATTAGTCAACCAGCTTTTGTTTTAGGATCTCTAGTGGGCAGCAGAGGGATGGTTTTCTTTATGTTGAAGGTTTCCTTTAGTTGTGTTTAAAGGAGTTTCTAAAACTTTTGATCATACATTCTAATTTTAATCCTTTCACATTGCAGTTGTTCAAATACTCAAATATGATATTTTATCTCTTCTCTTATGGCATGACTTCAAGTCCTTTTGCTACCCTCATAGACATCATCTGGATGCCCTGCAGCTTAGTGATATCTTTAAAATGAAGGACCCAGAACTGAATGAATACAAATGTGGGGATTGAAATATTACCTCATTCTAAACATAATCTCTCAATTCAGCCTAAAATTATACTATTGACAATACTGAGTTTATAATACATTAAAGACCAGAAATCTTTTTCAGATGTACCATTATATAATCTGTCCTTTTCTATCTTTTAATAAAAATATACACATATGTATGTATACATTTATACATATTTATAAAACATGTTAGGGTCATTTGAATCTGGTTCTCTCATCTAGTATGTTAGAATATTATTTTCACTTCTGCCTTAATGAGATTCTACTCTCCATTACTGTCTCTTGCTCTGTAGCAGCAACAAGAGATAAAGTCTTCCAGAGGAGTCATTTATAATATATGAGGTGTTTTAACTCAGAGAAATAACTAGACTGGGACTACTGAGGAAATACCCCAAGCCACTGGCATCTGGAGACATACTCCTTCGTTGTGGTGGTCTGGAGACTGCTATTCCTGTGCCCTTGTGGTTTTATGTCCTCTGCCAACTTGTGCTTTACAGAACAAATGTCAAACATGCTGCTGCATCCAATAACATACCCCAGTGCTCCCATATCAGATTGAAATGTAATTGGGAATATTTAACAAAATAAATTTTAAAAATAGAGTTTAGATAATGTTAATATGTGCTTTCTTAAGTCAATATCCAGGATTCCTTATGTATGATTTAGTGGTCTAGTTTTTATTTGACTTTGACATCTTTGCTCTATAGTATGATCTATTTTTTTTAATCCCTTGGGGTTTTATCACTCTGGTACCCCATTCCTTTCCAAATTATTCCAACTCCTACAGGCCAGTGTTTATATATCTATATATCTATATACACATTGACACATAAAGTATTGCTGTTATTACAGGGACCTCTGAGGGCCAAAAAAGCTTGCTCTTTGTGCAGCTGCACCTATGTTTGGATTGTTTTTTGCCTTGTCACTAGCACCTCCTTCCCATCTCCCCTGCCAAAAGCATTGTCTCCCCAGTCCTGTTTCCAAACCAGTTTTGGAAAGAATTCCTAATTAAGGCTTAGAAGCATCAAGCCTTAGTGATGAAGGGGACCTCAGAAGTTATTTATTTCAAACCACATATGAAATAAGAATCCCTACTACAGCATTCACAGCTCATCATTCAACTTCTACTTAAAGACTTCTGGTGACAGAGAAATCATAACCTCTACAGACAGCTCATTTTATTTGGGAATTAATTAAAAATATTTACAAAACTTGTCCTGAAATCTCAATTCCTTTTTAGATAGAAGGATCACAGCACATAATAAACATAAAGTCACTTAGAATACAAAAATTAACTGGAGACTACAGAAGTTTCAATTACATTGAAGAATTCTTCGGTTTTTAAAAAGTTACCAAATTTGGACTGATTTTATGTGCAAATAAAGCTTTCAGAAAAATAAATCATCATGCTGCTTTATTTAACATGATATATTAGAAGAGATATGGGTCTGAGAGTCAGATAACATTAGTTTTAAGCCTCAGTGTCCCTTATAGATTGAACTAGATAGGCCTCTTCCAAATCTAAGATATTATACTTTTTATGTATTCAGCCTAAATTATCATCAATCCAGAATTAGGGTGGGCCAAATGAGTATTGTGAGCAAATTCAGTCAATTTGATCAATTATTATAATAATTAATTGTTTACTGAGATAATCACTTCAGTTACCTATTTGGTACACATGTACATATTCAGGATCTCTGGGTTTTCCTGAAAATAGATATTAAAAATTACTACAGTTCAGATAATTCAAAGCATCAGGTCTCCATTTGATTTCCATTTGATTCTAAATAAGAATATTAGTCAGGAAAAACAAATGGGCCTTCATTAAAAACTGAGCCATGATGTCAATGTGTCACTTCTTCACATAAAACTTGTGAAAAAAGTTTTCCTTTCCTTAGAATGTTAGACTGGAGCATAAATCCACCATTTTGGTAAATCTCCTATCCTGAAGCCATTCTGTAGACAGTCTATGTCAACTTTATAAGTAAGTAAATTATTTTCTGGGACCACTGCAGCAACCATGGATAGTTACCCCAAAGAAGTCAACATTTACTCGTGAGAGGCCTCTGAGAGAAACAATCTGAGTGGTGTTTCAACAACATGATAGTGACTTGGAACATTTGAAGGTCAGAGAAAAGAGAGGCCACAATCGAATTCACTTACCCAGAAGAAGAAGTTAAACACAAAGAGGAGATATTTCAGATAGACTGTTAGCCAGTCATCTTGTTCAGGTTTGCTGAAATGGTTCATGGTGGTTCCTAAAAGAAAACACAGATACAAAGATTGGAGAACTTGTTCACCTGTAGAATGTTTTACCCTGGATCATCAATTTGTCTCTCTCTAATTCCACAAAATAATTCCATAAGGAAACTTTCTTCAAAGAGTTTAAAATGTCAGATCAGCCCCAGTGCTCTTCCCTATTAGGGAGGAAGCAGTTTCAAGGAGCTAACTCTGGCAACTGAGATTCAAGCAATAGAGAGAAGACCCTGGGGAACCCAGATGAGCAACCCACCCAGCAGAGATGCTATACCCCAGGAGAGCTGTATAAAGACTGCGAAGAGAAAAAGCACTTTCAGACTTCGAAGTAGTAGGAGTTCAGTTGCCTTTGCCATGTGTTTGCAACACATAAGTATCTTGCTGGTTTGCTGTAATCTTCCCATGTGGCAGAATGCATCTCAGATTTGTAATAAGTGAGAGATATTCTGAACCTATGATTTCTGCTATGCCAGCTAAGAAAATATTTTTGCTAAGAGCTAGATGTGTTTAATAGTTTAAGTGTGAGAGGGAATCCCATTGGTTGAAGCTTGTTAACTGTAGTAGCAGTGGCTCCCTGAACCTTTGGTGGACCCAACCTGCTAATGTTAATGAAAGTTGAGGGAAATGTTCCTGAGAATTATGACTTCTTTAAAAAGAGGTCATTTGCTGTGAGCTATCTCTTTCCCCTTATTCTGTAACTCAAAAATGGTCCTACATTTCCCCTCTATTTTCTCCTTCCTTGATCTAATGCTAGTCCGTCAAGTTGTGAAGCCTCTCACCTTGGGCCCTTGATTTTATTCTCTTCTGTTTCCTCTAGGACCTTGCCCATCTAATTAATTATTTTTCTTGTCTTCAAGTTTTTCTTAATGACTTAATCTTTCCTCCTTGTCTACACATATTTCTAAGTCTCCATTTTACATAAAGATAAATTGAATTCTTCATTTAACTTTCCAATCCTTTTGATCTACCATTCTACATCTCTTTTCCTGTTCAAAGTCAAAACCTCTACAAGTTTTTTTTTATACTTATTGCTTCCAATTTCTCTTATTTCTTTCACTTTTTAGTCAGTTCCAATATGATTTCCGATTTAATTGTGTGACTGAAAGCATCTTAGTGGTAAGTCCAATGACCTCTTCTCAGTTTATTTCTGCTTGACCTCTCAGTAGCTTTTGATGTTTACTTGACCATTCTTTTCGTCTGGATATTTTTATCCTTCCTTGGCTTCCATGTTGCTGCTCTTTCTTGATTCTTCTACTTTTAATTTGACCCTTCTTTTTCAATATCCTTTGTTGGATAATTATCCATTTTTCTCACACTAAGCACATGTATCTCTCAAGGCTCAATCTGGTTCCTTTTCTCTTCTCTAGAAGTAGTACACTCCCTCCCTTTGGTTAAATGACCAACATTCTATGATATTGACTCCCAAAATTTACCCCTAATTTAGTCCTGTATTGTCATGATGAACACCTGCATGTCGGATTAATGAATTAGATGTGTCCCAATGGAACTCATTTTCTTATTAACCCTCTTCCATTTGCCTTTTCCTTCTAAATTGTCTATTTTTATCTAAAGCCCTGCCATTCATTCACTCATCCAGGTTTTTAATCTCAAAATCATCCATAATAATTTCTTTTGCTTCACATCGATGTCAAAACAATAGCCAAGTTTGGCAGGTCTACCCCTATAATATCCTTCCCAGTCATTCTCTTGTCTCAATTTATTCTGCCTCTGAGGAAGTTCAGACCATCTTTACCACTTACTTGGACTACTACAATAATCTCCCACCTAATATTCTGCCTCCAATCTCTCCCTTCCCTAACCCATCCTTTATATCACTGTCAAATTGATATTTCCAATGCACAGATCTGACTATGTCATACCTCCCTCTCCCAATTTAAAAGCCTTCAATGAGTGATTTGTAGTATTAACTTGCCAATAAAGTGAAAGAGCACAGCAGAATGGATTACAGAGAAAATCCCAACAAGCTGTTTTATACAAGGATCACATTTAAAAGATTCATAAAGAGTTAAGATGAAGAGTTAGAGAAGAATTTATTATGTTTCATTTGAATAAAAAATGTAATTGACAGTCGTGATTTCAAACAATTTGACAATAAAAATAGATACTGTCTAGAGAGTTAAGCAGAAAAAAGTACACTATGAGTAACAGTGTGATTTAGTAGATAGACTGCTGGACTTGAAGTCAGAAAGACATGAATTTGGATCCCATCTTTGTCACTTTTAACTGTAACCACAATCAAATCTCTTATTCTCTTTGAGCCTAAGTTTTCTTATTTGTAAAGTAAAAACAGTAACATCTATTATATTCATTTTGCAGTTTTTAGAAGGCTCAAATGGAATATTTTATGTAAGGCGCTTTGCAAATTTTTAATTATTAGATAAATATCAATTATCATAAAAAGTACGTTATTTAATGGAAAGATTCTCTCTTTCAACTTATCTATCACCATCTATTCTATAACTACAGCATCTGAGTACTTAAATGAAATGGTCACAACTAGTAAAGAAAATAATTGTAAATGACTCTAGTTGCTTTAACATGACAAAATGTTTGAAAAATTAGATATTATACATTTTTTAGTATTGTAGAATGGGAATCTTAAGGAATCTGGCTATTTAGCATTATATAGCAAGTTTTTTTCTTTTTTTATTAATTTTTATAATTATAACATTTTCTTTGACAGTACATATGCATAGGTAATTTTTTTTTTTTTAACAACATTATCCCTTGTACTTCCTTCTGTTCCGAATTTTCCCCCTCCTTCCCTCCACCCCCTCCCCTAGATGGCAGGCATTCCCATACATATTAAATATCTTTATAGTATATCCTAGGTGCAATATATATGTGAAGAACCGAATTTTGTTGTTGTTGTTGTTGCAAAGGAAGGATTGTATTCAGATATATAGCAAGTTTAAAACAAGTTGTGTAATGCTGGATTTAGAGTGAACCAGGAGTTAGAATACCATATCACACATTAACTGACTGTGTGATTTTGGGCAAATCACTTAATCTGGGCCTTAATAAATAATTAATAATAATTCTAAAAAGGCCTATAAACACAAGTGATGAAGTCAGTCAGAGATCAGATCTGGCAGATATTGAAAAATACTAGAAAGGGACAGGCAAAAACTAGGAGGAAAATTCAATGGCAGGTGGCTGGAAGGTCTTCATGCCTAGGGTTAAAAAAAAGCCCAGAAACCCAGCTGGAGTCAATTCTCTATTAATAAAGTTCATTCTGGACAGTCCCCACATCTCAAATAGGGGTGCCAAGGATGCCTACTCTTGCAACCTCAAGAGGGTTGATGGGGATTCATCAGCTTGTGCCATGGAAAATAAAGGAGTGGAGTGGAAGCAGAATCCATGTTTCCAGGCTTTTTTTTTTTTTTTTTTTTTAAAGGAAATTGAACTGAGGAATAAGAGAAATAATAAGGGTCATCAAAGACAAAAAGAGTCTGAGAGAAAGATCTAAGGGGGTCTTAAAGAATTGGGAGAAGGGTAGGGAGGAAGAGATGAATTATCATTTTGTGGACTAAATTCCATGTTCCTCAATAAAGGAATCATTTTCTTTTGTGGAAAAAATAACATAGTAGGCTATCACCAGAGTTAGGCAATCAGAGGCAAGAGACAAAGAGAAGCTAGAGATGATTTGTTCCTGCATAGATCCTGAATGTCCCATCCCTCTCCCAATGAGAGATTATCCAGAGTATCCTGCTCTATTCTGGGCCAAGCAGGCTGAGGTCAGGGACATAGCTTTTCTCACTGCTTAGATGAGGAGGGGCAATCAACTTCAGTTCTTCCTGTAAGACAGTAGATCACCTGATCTTCATAACTATGGTGATATCAACAAAACTTTGATATCTGCAATGGTTTCCATAATGTCTGGTTCCTAGATATATGGTCTTTTCCTATCAAGTAAAGAAGGATGTAATTTTGTTTTTTAGAATTTTGCAGCTACAGGTTAAATTTTTTTACTCTGAGGTATTTAAATGGATTAATGTTCCCTGCTACAGAATATATGTCTATATTCACATTTATGCATAGCAATAAATAAATAAGTATACACACACACACACATATATATATATATTTTTTTTAATAAGTGAGGTCTTTATTGCCTTGTTAAAAGCTACGTGCATGGAAAGTTTATTTCCTTTTCCCTGTAGAATCTGATTTAGCATTTTACACAGAGAATACCAAATTAGGAAGGAGAGGTAATCATAAGCATTTCTGTAAAGTCTTGAGAAAACAACCAAGACCATTCTTCTGGCATTTATCTCATAAGTGTTAATTGTTCCTTAATTTTTGTTCTCACACCTAAAACCAGCTAAGAAAGTTTCCTTTTTTGGCCCAATGATAACTTCATAAATTAGTATCTATATGGGTGCAGAAAGCAGCACAGCATCATGGATAAGACCCTCCATATCTCCCTTATCAACTAACCTTGGATAAATCCAACATTTTGCTACTTTTCAGCTACATTTCTATTCCCATCTTTCCTTTATCCCTCTTAGACTTATCCTGTTGTAGCCTTGGGATTCCATTCAATGAGCCAATTTCTTGTGCTCATCCCTCACACTGTATTTTCTCTTAACTTCTTTCTGCCTTAACACTCTCTCTTAACTGGGACCAAGGACAAGGACCTAAAGGGAGATTTTGCTACAATTGCAGGGGTAGAATTCATGTGTAATGAACAAACTCTGTATTGATAACAGAGAATGAATATCAAAATAAACTTAACTCAGTCCATCGACCAAAGAAGAGAATACCTCCAGAAAATGTCTTTTGCTTTCATATTTCTGATTCATTTGCCCTCTGCCAGGAATGTCCTCTTACGCTCTCCATCTAAACCTTTACCATCCTCCAAGGGCTGTCTCTTTCATGAAATCTTCCCTTATCAACTGGAAATTCAATATTATTTTATTCCATTGAGTTCTAATAGCACTTATTGTCTGTACCATTAATTTGGGCACTTATCATAATGTAATATCTTGTACTCTTAATTTTCTGTTCATGTTTTATCTCCCCAATCAGAATGTATCCTGCCTTAGATCAGAGACTCTGTCTCCTTGGGTGAAACAGTTTCTTTCCAGTTTTTCTATTTGAAAGTTTCCTTATCCTTCCTCCCCACTTATGCTATGTCTCTTTTACTTACCATATTTTAATAAATCTTCAAGGCTATTAAGAGCAAATCATCTAGGACTTATGAATGGGATCAATCAGACAAAAGAAGCAGGTTTTTCAAATGTGGAGTGGGTGTTTAGAAATGCGATATTTTCCTATTTTAGTAATTTAGGAGAACATAACAGGCCAGACTTTGAATATTATATAGTTTTGGAAGTCTGGCCTGTTATGTACAGGACAGCTTGAGGCTATGGGAACAGGAAGTAGTCTAAGAGCTGGCAGACTGAGAATCCTCTGGTGAACAATAAGGGTACTGAAGCCTTTGGAAAAAGTAGCATGAGCCCACTGAATACTTTCTGTAACAGTCATCAGCATGGTGACCTGAAGTATTGGATCACTATGAAGTGGTCAAATACTATGTCCCATAGATTTAAGTTAATTCATTAATAGTACCCTTCTCTGTAGGTGATGGAAAGCTAGACTGTCAATCCAGGTGCTGATGGTTATATCTTCAGAAGTACCACCAAGTGTAGCCCTATGGCACATCATTCTGTCACATAACAAAAGACTTGGGTATAAGGTAACACATTAGTAAGATCACCTCCTGCTTCTGTGATAAAATACAGTCTGAGCCAATCAAGTACAAGCTTGCTGGCAGCCCTAAGCAGTCTGGCTCTAAAAACTATGATTCTGTAATCACTGAAACAAACTCATCATGATCTGTGAAAACAGATGAAAACAACTCATGATCTGTACATAAAATCTGTACCTCAGGTTTTGCCCAACTCACTGAAGCTGTTGTCCCTCTGTCTACTTAATAATGAGATCAGATGGGGATGCTTCCTTAGGACCAGGGATTGACAGATCCCTATTGGAAAAGTAAAGCAGCTAGATAATGTAGTAGATAGAATGATGAGTTTGGATTAAGGAAGAACCAAACTTCAAATCCTCTCAGACTTTAAATGGCTATGTAATTTTGAGTAAGGAATTTAGTGAGTGTAGACTCAGTTTCTTCATCTGAAAAATGGTGATGATAATAATAGCTTATCTTTCAGGATTATTGTGAGGATAAATTGTGATAACATATGGGAAGTACTATATGTAACATAGAGATAATGAATAGAAAGACTTTCAAGCCTTAATAATTTTTATTATTAATAATGAAAAAATTTATGGGCAAACTACAGCTGTATAGGGCATGCTAATTTGGGAATTTTGGCTGGGTCCTCTGTAGAAGGGCTAACACAGATGCTATGGTGATGAAATCATAAATTTGGGGTGCTTTCATCTGATGTCACAAGCTGGGGTTGGGTTTTTTTTCCTTTGAGAAGCAACTTCGGAGAATGGGAAGCATTGAAAGAGTTTAGTTGAACTGCCCAACTATGTCAGTGAATAAACGCTCTGATCTTTGATCTCACTGACAGAGTAGAAAAAGACTACAGCTCAGACACAGTTCTAGGAAAGGTCAAAGGTTGGTCTAATTTTGGTGGGTAGAGAAAGGACAGTTAAAAGGGTCTTCTCTGAGGTTGAGGGATGGGGAGAGAAGGCACCAGGGTCATCCATAGACAAATTTCTTCTAGGTAAAAGCAGAATAAAATTGGTATTAAAGACAGCATTGAAGAGGAAAAGACAAATCTTTCTGAAGAGGGAAGTCTGAACTTTGCTTTAGTAATTTTAAATAAAAAGTAGAACAATAATAGAAGGAAAAGTTCTAGATCTGAAATGAATGAATGCATGAAGAAGCATTTGTTTAGTATTTATTCTATGTACCAGCATGAGGGATACAAATAGAAAAAGGAGGACAATTCTAGCATCAAGGAGCTTACATTTTAATGGGGGGAGGGGGAGGGAAGATAACACAAATAGAGAGGAATGGTTGCCAGGGAAGGGAGTTTTATTTGGGGCAATCACAGGGATCTTGAGTTGATCCATAGGAAAGTCAATGCTACTATTAATCTGATTACTGTTCCCAGAGCAAAAGGTAGAAAGGAGGGGGTACAAAGGCAGGAAATACATGTCTAGAAGCAGGGCAGATGATAAGTGGTCTGGGAAATCAGGCAGTCTGGGAAACTTGGGTAGATGATAGAAAAGTACTTGCTAAATGACACACTGCTGACATCTTTTTCTCAAATAGAGTAAGCAAATGTCCGTCTTGTAGGGACAAGAGGGGAAAGAGTGAGAAAGCAAGAGAGAAGTTCAGAAATCACAGGACATGTCCAAAAACTAAACATGGGGAGAGGATAGAAGAGTAGAAAGATGTGCAATCGTGCAGAAATTCAGGCAAGAATCCCTTCCTAAACACTAGATGTGCTCAGTTTCAGCTTCAGACCCCTGGCAGGAAGAAGCTAATGGAGAATCACAGCTCAGTAGAAGATCACTATTAAAAAACAGAGCCTTTCTTAAGAAATAACCTGGAGAACATCAGTCAGATCATTTCAGCAGTTCACCACTAGAGAGGGCCACAAGAGCTAGCAACAAGATTCTCATTTCCAATAAAGAGAATTTTGTTGTGATCTGATGACATCCTGCCCTGGCCAAGTTAACTAAATATATATACCCAGAAGAGAAGGTGAGAGGTTAGAGAAGAGCCTTTTCAGGCTCCTAACATTCACATCCCCATTTTAGGGTTTGAACCCAAGTCAGCCTAGTTAGTACTCATTCTAAAACAACTTGCCTCTCAATTATTTGAATATTTCTAAAGAAAAAAATAGGAAAATAATAAAGTGAACAAAAAGCCTCCCAATCCAAATGGGAAATTTTCCATGTAAAAGAGTGATAAAAGGCAGCTTTGCAGCCCTGGGGAAAGAGACTTTATCAGTGTTGAGGTTGGTATAACAATACAGATCTCTTTGTGTTCATAAGAACCAATTAATTAATTAAGCCAAAAGTACTACTTTTCCCCTGATTTGTGTTAGACCTAAAACATTTACATTTCTTAATTTCACATTGTTAACCTGAATTTAACCATGCACTTAATTTAAAATGCATCTATATACATTTTTAAAAATAATTATATTTCAGCATAACTGATTTCTTGTGTAATCCTATGTATTTTATTTTATACAATTAAAAACATTGGAAGAAGGGATTCACAGTTTTCACCAGATTACCAAAGGCTCCATGATGCAAATAAGATTAAGAACTCCTGTTCTCCTCAGATTAATTCAGTTCTGCTCCATAAAAAAACCAAGCTTCCCTGACAAGTCTCCTAGAAAAACTAACCAAAAAGGTAATAAATAAAAAAGCGAAGTTTATAACATTAATTTTATGATCTGAGCCCATGCTAATGCACAAAGACTGGTACTGTGGTTAATGCCTATAAGAAATGTTTCATCCAAGTAATTCCAATAAAGATTGTTCTGAAGGGGCTTTTCTCCAAGATTAACATGAACCAGCAGGTAATTTCACAAAAAATATACCTTTATGTCCTCGGAACATTCTCGGAACATTTCCCCTCCTTCTTGCCTTGTTCTAGCTCTGTTGGTGCCCATGTCTGATGAAAAGAGGTCTGCTATTTATGGAGGCAGCAATGTACAGTGGGTAAAAAAACCCTTAAAAACAAAAAACGCTGTCTCTACCACTGACTGAGGTTCAATTACATCTTGGATGCCCAATGCCTGTGTGATTTTTAACAAATCACTTGCTTCCATTGACCTCAGTCTCCTCATCTGTAAAAGGGAAGTGTTGGACCACAGGACATCTGAGAGCCCTTTCAACTTTATATTGATAATTTTAGGTGGTGCTGTGGATAGAGCACTGGATCTGGAATAAAGAAAACCTGAGTTCACTAGCTGTGTGACTTTTGGCAAGCCACTTCACCTTGCCTCAGTTTCCTCATCTCTCAAATAGGGATAATAATATCACTTACCTTTCTGGGTTATTTGGGAAGATCAATATTCAATAATTAATAATTAAGTTAATATTTATAAAGTATTTTGGAGACCTTAAAATACTAGCAAATAGCTATTATTTTAGGGAATGTTGGATTTATGCTCAAGAAAAACTAAATTTGAATCCTACCTCAGACATTATTTGTGTGATCCTGAGCAAAACATGTACCTTCATTCAGGGTCAGTTTCCTTAACTGCAAATTGAGGATAAAAATAGCACTTATTTCATAGAAGGGAAGATCAAACGAGATGACATATGTAAGCATTTTACAAGCCTGAAAACCCAACATAAATGTTATCAATATTTATGTTCCTATGATCTTTTCATTCCTGTGTGACTAAACACGTATTTTAACATTTCTGATCAATGTGTCAAGAGGAGACCTTGGTTTGAAATCTAGTTCTACACCTAGTTATGTGAGAGGCAGCTAGGTGGTCCAGTGGAAAATTCTATTTGGATCCAGACTTGGAATCAAGAGATTTTGAATTCAAATTTAGCCTTCTAAGATATTTAATATCTGTGTGTCCCTTGTCAAGTCATTTAACCTTCTGTCTAGCTCAATTTTTTCAATTGTAAAATGGGCCTAATAATAGGGAAGGGCTATTGTGAGTGAAGATCAGATTTGTAAAGTGCTTATCCCAGTGCCCAGTGTATAGCAGGTGCTTAATACATGCTTATTCCCGTCCCCCAATTTAGGCAAGTCATTTTACTTTTCTGAGTTTCAGTTTCCTCATTTTCATAAAGTATCATGTTATTGACATTATCTATCTCAAAGTGTTGTAAAGAAAGTGTTTTGTAAATCCTGAAGTGTTTACACGTTATTTATTGAATGTATAACCTTTCAAGCTATTACAATTCAAATATATCAAGAGAAGGAATAATTATTCACATTTCCACAGTATTTTAAAGTTTTAAAAAATGATTTCTTTACAATACCCCTATGACTTAGATAGGATAAGTATTATTATCCACACTTTACAAATAAGAAAACTGAGATTCAGAAAGATGATTTAATTTGTCCTGGGTTACACAGCTAGCAAATGTCAACAAAGGATTTATTAGGCCAGGCATTTGGATTTGTGTCCATACCTGACTCCAATTTCAGTTTTATTTACCCTAGTAGAAAACTAGTTATGAGAGAGACCCAATCAAGTGTTTCCTGGATGATTTGTCACTCTTGTCCCCTTTGATATTCATCACTATTCAACTTTCCACAAAATTGGACTGCATGGGTTACTGAGAAGAAAGCTGACAGCAGGTGTACATAGCTTTGGATGATGACAAATAGAAAAGTCTATTTTTTCCCCTCCTAAAATCCTCTCTTGGATTTTGCTGCCATCCTTAAAATATGATTTCAGGCTGAATCTAGAGGAACAAAGGGCCTTTTAAAAAGCCTATCAGTCAAATGTTCTTCTGGCTTATCAGCTGTCAAAGATCACACACATACTTCTACCATTTTCATTCAGTTTGCAGAAACCATAGCAATGGATATGCTGCAAATATTACCTTTACTTGAAAGAACTAGAATAATTAGTTAAGCAAACAAATTCCCCATTCCTAAGAAGGGTGTTCACTCTCCATTACTTTGCCTCAAATACTTCTTTCACAGTCACCAGGAAAAAAATGACAATACATCCTTACTGCCTTGCCCAAATCTCCCCTACCTATTGGTTGAAGTTCCCTGCTCACTCATTTATTTAGCTTGATAATTTTTTATATAAAAAATGGAAATATCTCTGTCTTTAGGTGGTGGAGTGAGCAGCATAAGAGAATGAAGAACATAACAGAATGAATAGCTTCATAAATTCAGAAAAGGACCTTAAAAGTCTAGGTCAATCCCATCTCTTTGAAGATGTCGGTTAAATGATCTGTCCATGGTCAAGCATTAGTAATCTCTTTGAAAGACCATGGATTTGTAAATCCATGCTTTTTCATTCTACTACTACCTTGGATCTGCCACTTACATCAATGTGACCTTGACAAGTTTCTTCACAACTATAAACTTCAGTTCTTTCATTTGTAGGAACTGGATTAAATGATGTTTCAGGCCTCTCTAGTGCTATGATTCTATGAAATGCATATTTAGGATTATTACCTCCTCACTTTCCACATTCCAAAAGTGCTTTAGTGATTTGATACAAAATTCTGATATTATAGTTAAATGCCTAATTTATTAATATTCAATCAGTAATATAGAAATGTTTTTCATTTTTTGTATTAATTTTTTTCTAATTAGTTCTTCATTATTTTCTTTTAAAAACACTAAATTATTATTTTTTAAAATATATCAAGCATTTATTTTCTCCCCTTCCCATTTCTTCATCACAAAAGAAAGGTAAAACTAATTTTGTAACACCATGAATACTCAAAACAAAACAAATCCCCAGTTGGCCCCATCAAAAATGTCTCCTTCTTCGTATGTCAGAAGGTGGGTAATATTCCTATCACTGGTGTTTTGTAATCATAGTTGGTCACTTCATTGATCATAATTATTAGTTCTTTCTGTTTGTTTTATACAAAGTTGTTGCTATATAAATTGTTTGCCTGGTTCTGCTTACTTTACTCTGCCTCAGTTGGCAACAGATTTCTCTGGAATTATTCCTTCTGTCATTTCTTATGGCACAATAGCATGCCATTAAATTAATATACTATGATAAATTGTCCATCCATTCCCCAGTTGATGGGCATCTCCTTAATTATTGGTTCTTTGCCACTATCAAAAGAGTTGCTTTTTGTGATGGAAAGAGCTCTTTGTATCCAGAAAGAAAACTATGGAGACGGAATGTGTATAAAAGTATAGTATTTTCACCTTTTGTTGTTGTTATTGTTTTTTTTTTTCCCCTCATTTTTTCTCTTTTGATCTGATTTTTCTCACACAGCATAAGTGTGGAAATATGTTCAGAAGAATTGCATATGCTTATTAACATATATTGGATTACTTGTCTAGGGGAGGGAGGGAAAAATTGGGAACATCAGATTTTGCAAAGATGAATGTTCAAAACTATCTTTGCATGTATTTAAAAAACATATTATTATTATTTTAAAAAAGAGCTGCTATAAACATTTTTTGTATATAGTGATGCCTTTTCTCTTTCTTTGTTCTCTTTGGGGGTAAAGGCCTCGTAATAGCATCTTTGATCCAATGGTTATTTATGATTTAGTAATTTTTTGGACAGTGTTGTGAATAGTTTTCCAGAACAACTGGTCTAGTTTATAGTTCCATATACCGTGCATTAATGTACTGGTTTTACTGAATCCTATCCAACAACTGTTATTTTCTTTTTTGGGGTGGGGTGGGGTGAGGCAATCTATCTAATTGGTGTGCAATAGAACATTAGAATTGTTTTAATTTACATTTCTCTAATTATTACTAATTGGAGTATTTTTTCATATGACTATCAATAGCTTGGATTTCTTTTTATTGAGAAAATGTCTGTTCATATGCTTTGGCCACTTATTGAATGGTGAATAGTTGTTATTCTCATAGATATGAGTCAGTTGCTTATATAACTGCAAATGAGACATTTATTAAAGAAATCTGTTGTAAAAGTCATTTTCCAGTTAACTTTTCCTTCTAAGATTGATTTTGTTTGTGTAAACCCTTTTTTAAAATTTATATGACCAAAATTGTCCATTTTATCCTTTGTGATCCCTTATTTGGTCATAAAGTATTCATATAATATCCATAGATCTGACAGGCAACTTCTTCCTTGCCCTTCTAATAAGGTTTATACTTTGATCTTTTATAGTATCCCAAAAGTCTTAGTGCAGTTTTAAACTTTAATAAGTTTAAAAATCACTTTAGACTGCACTAAGACTTTGAGGACACCTTGTATTTAAGTCATATATCCATTGATGCTTATTTTGGTTTATGATGTGAGTTGCTAGCTTAAACCTAATTTCTGACAGAAAATTTTCCAGTTTTTCCAGAATTTGTTTTTTTTTTTTAATTTGTTTGTTTTGTTTTTTGGTTTAAATAACATGAACTTAACTCAAGAGCTAAAGTCTTTGGGTTTATTTAATACTATTCTACTGGCTTGTTTACTTCTGCATGCTGTGTGCCTAATTTGTACTTTTGATCATTCTCTCTATTTTTAAACCAGTACAAAATAATTTTGATGATTACTACTTTGTAGAATAGTGTGAGATATGTTACTGATAGAACTTAACTTTTTTATTGCTTCTTTTGAAATCCTTCACCTTTTGTGCTTCCTGAAGAATCATTACCATTTTTTTTTTTTTAGCTCTAAAAGTATGCTTGATATGGCACCAAATAAGTGAATTAGTTAGGTTATATTGTAGTTTTATGATATTGGATTGGTTTATCCATATTTTCTAATGTACAGACCTGCCTTTACATAAAATATTTTGTAGTTGTATTCATATAATTCCTCTATGAAACAAGTATTTTGCTGTCATTTTGAATAAAATTTCTCTTCCTATCTCTTCTGCTGGTTTTTGTTAGTAATACATAGAAATGCTTAGGATTTATGTGAATTTATTTTACATGCTGCTACTTTGGTGAAATAATTGTTTCAATTATTATTTAGTTGACTCTCTAGGTCTAAGTAAATGATGGTCTATATCATTTCAAACTCTTTGATAAGAATAGTAAAGTGAATTTGTCCTATTAATTTATGCCTGGTTGGAAATATTTCTGTGTAGGAATGGCAAAGCTGGTGACTTTTTGATGCTAATTTGTTACCCCATTTGACTTATGTACTTAGCATATAGATATAAAAAATATATTTGAAGTTATTAAAATAGGTCTTTTGTTTTGGTGGCTATGAGGATTTCTTTATGAAGTTACCTGTATTTGGGGCTTCTAAACTTGGCTGCTTGGATGTATTTGTTCTTTAATCTATCTAGCTGTAGGGTGATGGGTTTATAATACACCAAAATCTAGGATTTTCACCTCCTTACTCTTTTTTAATGAATATGATTCCCTAGTATCTGCAGATATTCTAGTCTTTGTCTAACTTAGGCAAAAGTAGAGGGAATGCTGGATTTGGACTGACAAAGTTCAAATTTCAGCTCTGCTACACACAAACCTGAAAAAAGTCAATCATTTAATAAGCATATATTAAATATATTAAGCATTTCCTATATGCTAGACATATGTTAAATGCTTATAAACCTTAATTTCTTCATCTGTCAAAAGAAGACCACATGACCTCTAACATCCTTTCTAGAGCTAGACTATTGATCTATTTTTTGTTTTGCTCTTTGGTGAATGTGAATTTGTAAACAATAGTGGGTATAATTTTAAAATTTAACTCTTTGCTCAAAGGGCCAATTGTATGGGACTCTCTTCATTAGCAGAGATTGATTACTCAATATCCTACACCTGTATAAGAAGTGAGTGGAGTAGGTGAGAACTAGAGAGAAGAGAGATCCTGGTTCTTTTAGCTTCCAGATTTGAGAGAGAAGATGTGCAATTCTAATCTCTCTTTAGGCCACTGAAGGAGGAAAGAGACTCTGGGAAGAAGGCAACGTGTGAGGAATTGGCCATCTATAATGACTATCCACAGTTTGCTACATTAGAGATTTCAAGGAATTTCTCTTTAGGTAAAATCTGAGATTATCTCTCGGTTGAGCTTTTTCTTCCCAAAGGGGAGAGTTCATATTGTCTGGTATATATTTTTCTATGTATACTTTCTCTGATTTCTGCTTAGATTAATGAGTTTCTTTGTTATTTGCAATATATCTTTGTGGAACTGGCAATTAGTGGGAAAGAATCAAGTCTTCAATATATAGCTTGGGATACTGCTTCCTTAGTAAGCAACATTATTCACAACTTTAACTTCAATATCTAAAAATTATATTTTCCTATACTAACAATATTTAAGGGAACATGTAGATATAATTCTGGGGTGATATCCTCTGTCCACCTTTTTTTCTGAGGCAATTGGGGTTAAGTGACTTGCCCAGGGTCACACAGCTAGGAAATGTTGAGTGTCTGAGTCCAGATTTGAACTTAGATCCTCCTGACTTCAGAGCTGGTGCTCTATCCACTGAACCACCTAGTTGCCATCTTCCCCCCTCCCCCTCCCCTTCTCCCCCCCCCTCTCTCTCCTTCTCTCTCTCTCTCTCTCTCTCTCTCTCTCTGTCTGTCTCTCTGTCTCTCTCTGTCTCTCTGTCTCTGTGTGTCTCTCTCTCTGTCTCTTTCTTTGTCTCTGTCTCTCTGTCTCTCTCTCTCTTTGTCTCTGTCTTTCTCTGTCTCTGTCTCTCTGTCTCTCTGTCTCTGTCTCTGTCTCTCTGTCTCTCTCTGTATATATATATATATATATATATATATATATATATATATATATATATATCCCACACCCTCCCACCTTTTGAAAAGATAAGAGTGGCCAGGTTCTGGTTCCAATTTTTACTTGCCCTCCTAGAAACAATCAGTCACCTTTGAAGAACGGTGAGAGGAGAAAATGCTGGAGATGTCTATTTTACTTCCCAGCAAGTTACATGTAGACAGACCTAATGTATATGGATTAAAAAACAACAACAGACCTATGTACCATACCTCTTCTACATAGGAAATGTAAAATTTTTGCAAGCACATTGAAATCATTTGTAGTTTTGATATTTGTAGAACTGACAAATGTTATGGAATTTTAAAAATTTGATGAGATAATTATTTATAATCATCTGTGACAAAATTGAAGATTGATGCAGGACTAATTATTTTGATAATTTTTAATATGTTAGTCATATAGCATAATATGTATTTAGCATGGACCAAAGAGTGTGGGTTATTAGATGAAAACTACAAATTCTACTTTTGTGTAATTAAATTTGAAGCCTGCTACTGCAGATAGACTATTTTTAACAGCCTGAAATTCTTGTGATGAATTTGATAAAGTAATTTGTAAATAAGTTAATAGCGTGTAAACCATTACCATTTTGAATGCCTTATAATATGACATAATTTCTCACAAGTTGATCTTTAAAGACCTTTTTGGCTTCAGTATTCTATGAATAATGGTTCTGCTAATAAAAACAAAATGCAGTGGAGGAAGGGAACAACCTTCCAGCATATTTTTCTTGGCTTCAAAGCTTAAAGATTTATTGTTTATGTTTCTGCCTTCATATCTTGAAACTCTTGGGCCCAGGGCAAATTCCGTTGAAGGTTATTTGGGAAAGGGAAGAGGGGGATTTACAAACCAAACACTTGTCAAGAGCTGTTGTATAAACAAGGATGTCATAAAATAGCATACTATTGAAATCTACCATCAAAAAATGGGAAAAAGAAGTGTTAGTTACATATAAAATCTCTAGCTAATAAGAAATCTAAATAACAACCTCTTAAACAAGATATATAATGTACTTATCTTAAGCAGGATAGGCTGTCCTGTGCTTCCTGTCCCTTCTACTACTCATCTTTTCCTCCTCACTAAAATGAATTTGCCAGGAATGAAAGAATGGGTTAGAGCAGGGGAGGAAGGCAGGTATATCCAGATAGAGGAATGTTAAGGTGATAAACCCTGGAGGGATGGCTAAGGAAAGAGTGAGGGAGTGATTGTAGTTGAGCCCCATTGTATAGACTATCTAGACAATGAACTATATTCTCTATGAATGCTGATGGGATAAAAATCTTAGTTGAAATTATTGTCCTGGAGCCAATTTAATGTTTCTTATTGAATTGCCATATTTTCCAGAAAACACTAGGTTTGAAGTATATAGAAGGCCCAGAAAGTCCAGGATGAATCAGATCCTGGATCCTGGATCCTATATGTGCTGATGTAATTTCCTCCCCTAAGTGAAGGTCTCAGAGCGTTTTTGAGAGTCAAACCAGCTACAAGTCAGTAGCCACCAGTCAGTCTGCACCAGACTGATAAATTGTGTGTGTAGCTATAGCATGTTTGTAGATAAGACCATCCTATCTTCATAATCTAGTAGTTCCCAAAGGAAAAGAATGCTTACTGCTTTTGCCTATTCTCCCTCCCTTTTTGTTCCTTCATCCTTCCATACCACTCCCATTTGGGAGAGCATTGAACTCGACTTCTCCCATGAAACTTTCCCCCTTTCATAACTCAAAAATTATTCAGGCTTCTGTCTGGATTTCAAACTTCTTCATACTTGGTATGGGAGTTTCACATGCAGGTTCATTTCGCTTTTAATAGATCCAGTTTAACACATGTCCTATGAACTTGTCCTTTTGGTTAATACAAGTTTCTCTCTCTCTCTCTCTCTCTCTCTCTCTCTCTCTCTCTCTCTCTCTCTCTCTCTCTCTCTCTCTCTGTCTCTGTCTGTCTCACTGTCTCTGTCTCTCTGTCTCTCTCCCCCAACAACTGTCTTATTTACGACTCTGCTTTTTTGTGTGTTTTTAGTTCCAACCAACCAAGCATTATGGTGTTGGAAAACCTGGATTCAAATCAAGTCTTTGATTTTTTTCCCCATGTGATCTTGGGCAAATGATTTAATTTCCCTAGACCTCAGTTTGTAGATAGCTAGATGACTTAGTAGTACTCTATCCATTACACCACTTAGCAAGGTTGCTCAGTGGCCAGAGCACTGGACCTAGAGTCAATATTGAGTCCAAATTTAGCTTCAGACATTCACTAGCTTGGGTGAGTCACTTAATCTCTGTTTACCTTAATTCACTAGAAATGGCAAACTGCTTCAGTATCTTTTTTTTCCTCTCATTTTTAAAAAATTAGAGCTTTTTATTTATAAAACATATGCCTGGGTAATTTTTCAACATTGACCTTTGCATTCCTTCTCCCCACTCCTTCCCCTAGATTGCAGGTAACCTAATATATGTTAAATATGTTAAAATATATGTTAAGTATTTTAACATATTTAACATATATTAGGTTACCTGCACTATATGTACATATTTATATGGTTCTCTTGCTGCACAAGAAAAATCGGATCAAGAAGGAGAAAGAAAACAAAATACAAGCAAACAATAACAAAAAGAGTGAGAATGCTATATCGTGGTTCATGCTCAGTTCCCACAGTCCTCTCTCTGGGTGTAGATGGCTCTCTTCATCACAAGATCATTGGAACTGGTCTATTTCAGTATCTTTTTCAAGAAAAACTCATGGAAAATATGGTCTATGGAATCACATTGGATATGACTCAACAACATGAGGCAGCAGTAAGAGCCTCAGTTTCCTATTCTGTACAATTAAAGGTTGGGCCAAATGTTCTTTAAGATCTCTTCCAATCCTGTCATTATAAAAAAGTGCCTTCTAATCTGAGGACCTTAGTGCTATTTATTCTGTGTCAAAAGCTTTTTCAGCACATACTCATAGAGCCATAAACTTATAAGTGAAAAACACTTCAAGAAACCATCTGGCCCTTAACCTCTGCCTTTATACAGCCCAGGGATTATTTGCATTTTAAAGATGAGGTAGCTGAGTCCTAGAGAGGTTGCCCAAGATTATAAAGCAAGCAAGTGGCAATGAGGCAGCTAGATGATGTAATGAATATAGTCCTGGGTCTGGAGTCAAGAAGCCTCATCTTTCCAAGTTCAAATATATACACAGTGCAAGGAATGCTAGGCAAAGAGTCAGGACCCTTTTACTTGATCCCTTTAGTGCCTCAGTTCTCTCATTTGTAAAACAGAGATGCTAAGGTCCTTTTTAGCTCTAAATCCATGATCCTATGATTCAGTTTCTGGATGAGAAAGTAGAAAGAATGTTAAAGTTGAAATCAGGAGAATTTGGATCATTTCCCAGCTATTTCATTTAGTAGTTGTATGAGCCTGGGTGAGCTATTCCTCTGTGATAAGCTCCTCCATTTATAAGTTAGGAATTTTCCTGGCTAATAAAATGTCATTGATTTGAATTTCAATAAACTACTGATAAGTACTCCATAGAAATATACAGGTTGCTCCAAAAGGTTCAAGGTATTAGTACTTAAAATTGCACTCTGATATTTTATGTGTATACACACCTATCCATACAGATACATACATATATGTGTGTATAGGTATATATACATACCTATACATATATAAATATATATATGTATATATATATATATACACATGTACATCTATATGTATGTTTGCCTATGTTATCTATCAATCTATCTATTTTATCTATCTATCTATCCTTCTAAAAATTCATCTCTAGATGCATGTTCTTAAAAATTTCTACTTTCTCATCCCAATTATTTTTTATGTGGCCTGGGTCACATAAAATGTAAGGATTTTATACTTTTGCAGGCAAGAGCCTTGAAATTAATCACTTTCAGATGATGTGGTAGGCTTAAGGAGACTGCATAACATATTTGGAAAACTCCGGCTTTTATCTTTGACCTTGTTAGGTTTAAGTTAGGGTTAGGTTTAAGTTGAATTGTGGTTTTGTTTTTCACAAAGTTAAATCAGAGATTTTTAATAGTTTAATAGTTTGCAGGGGGCTTAGAGATCATTTTAACTTTCCCAGGTGCCAATTTTAAATCCTCTGATTCTGTGATGTGTCCAAGATTACAGGAGAGGTGATAGACAATCCAGCTTGATAGGAAGAATATAATAGTCTAGGACCATAAGGCAAAAGCTGGAACCAATTTTCATTTGATTAATGAGGAATTTGAAGTGTGAATTAAATAGTTTGCCCAAAGTCATGCGGATAGTATCAAGAAAGATTTGAATTCAGGTTTCCTAGTGCTAGTGACAGTACTATTTCTTCTGTTTGCTCACTTCAGTCAGAGAAAACTTGAATTTGAAGTCCACTTTCTCTCTACAGACATAAACAGGCAAGACATACAACCTCTCTGGACCTCAGTTTCTTTATCTGCAAACCTGGAAAAATAACACCTGAGATTTCTTCATGTTTGTTATAAGGATCAAATGATATAATATTTGTAAAGCATTTAATATAGTGCCTTGCACATAGTAGGTGCTTAATGAATGCTTGATTCTTTCTTTTCCTTTCCCCAATGACATAGCAGCTCCTTTTGTTATTGTAGAGTCGAAGCAAAAGGCCAGTTCTTTTGGGCTTTGGCCTTCAGATGGCTAACATGATGGGTCCCCATTTCTTAAAGAACAGTTAGGTGTAAATTCTCAATAGACATGGGGATTGAGTCGGGAGAGGGGAATTGTCTGAGGATGACCTTCACAAGGTCTTTGCAGATAAGCACAGCCAAATCGTCTACCAAATTACATGGGTAGAATTGCCTAAAAGAACAGCGGAAGAAGGTGAAGGTAGCAGATTGTGAAAAGTTAAAAGCTACCCCCCCCCCCATCTTGGAAAATCACTGGTTTTCTCTGCTAGAGAACACAGGTTTTTTAATTTTAACATCCTGGATCTCCAAATCACCTTTAAAATGATCAATGCACTGCCAAGAACACTTACTGCTTCCCCTAAAAACCTGCTTAATTATGGTGAAGAGTATAGTCTATAATCTTTTCTATAATCACAGATGGATCTATAGTATAATTTTCTTCCCTCTCCTTGAAAGGATTGCTATGTAGATTTTTACTGCAAAAGCTTGGCTATTTTCTTTACCAGTTTAATAGGTTTCCATTTGGGGCCCTGGCCAGGCAGTGATTTTCTAAGAGCTCTCTCCAAATCTACCTTGCGTCTGGTATGAAGAATATTTGGTTAGAATGAATATGCTGCACCTGGAAAAGCTCATTATACTGGTACCCAAAATGAGGATTTATCTGTTCTTATGATGGTCACAGAAAGAAGTTTTTAAAATAAGTGACACAGACTCCATTCCTAACAATAGTTTTTTTACTTATTAAAAAGAAATATTTTAAAAATTACCTAGATTTCCCTGTGTCCCTCTCCATTCATTTATAACAAAGGGGAAAAAAGGAGAAAAAAAGTTCTGTAAACATTTATATAAGTTTTATAGCATTTACATAGGCTTTTGAGATTTATAAAGCACTTTACATGTTATCTCAAGTGATCCCTCCATCAACCCTGTGAAATATGTGTTATTATCATACTCCTTTAAAAGATCACATAACTGAGGTAAAGGGAGATTAAGTGAATGCAAATGCCCAGCATTCAGCAGCTAGTGTCCGAGGCAGGTATTGAACCCAAGCCTCCCTGACTCCACAGCCAGGACTCTACCCATTATAACACTTTGTTGAGCCAAAGTTGAGAGATTAAGATACTGTCTCTAATATTCTATATCTATATTCCCATAACTTCTCTAAGGAGGAAGATGTTTTCTCACACTTATCCTGTAAATTAATCTGGACCAAGGTTTTTTTTTTTTTTTTTTTTTTTTTTTCCTTTCCTATACAGTAGTTCCTTTACAATTAGTTCAATTCCTTTTTCTAAAATTGGATCATTTAAGACCTCTATTTGCTGTTCTATTAATGTGGGTGTTTTGCATTTTTGTAAATAATCTATTTCTTTTGACTCCTCCATTTTGTTGGCCTATAATTATTTATAGTAGGTCCTGAGAATTCTTTTTATTTCTTTTCTGTTTTGACTTACTTTGCTCATTTTTTATCTTGTTCGTTTAATGTTCCTCCCTTTTCTCTTTCATCAAATTGTTAAAGGTTCATCAATTTTTAAAAGTGCTTTCAAAGAACTAGTGTTTGTTTTACCAATTCCACATTTTTTGTGTATGCATTTCTCCTTTAACTTTCAAGATTTTGTCTTTTGTGTTTATTTGTTGGTTTCCTAATTTTAAAATTGTATATTTTGTTCTTTTAATTTCCTTTTTTCTATTTTCTTAATATATATTTTTAAGGATATAGTTTTTCCTCTGAAGACTACTTTATCTGAATCTCAGAAATTTTGAAAAAAATTGGGCAGTTCGGCAGTAAATAAAGTGTTGGCACTGGAAATAGGAAGATTCATCTTTCTGAGTTTAAATCTGGTCTCAAACACTTAATAGCTATGTGACTTTGTGCAAGTCATTTAACCCAGATTACTTCAGTTTCCTCATCTGTAAAAGGTGCTGGAGAAGTTAATGGCAAACTACTCTAGTATCTTTGCCAAGAAAATCCCAGATGGAGTCATGAAGAATCAGAAATGACTGAAAACAACACAACAAATATCATTATTGTTATTTTTATGTAGTTATTGTTTCTATGATTTGTTCATTGACTCACTCACTCTTTGGGATGTTGCCATTAATTTTTCATTTAGGTCTGTGTCCTCACCCAAACTTCCTGTTTTAATAGCTATTTTTATTGCATTAGACCTATAAAGGTACTTTTAAAAGGATTTCTTCTTTTTAAAATATTATTTATAATTTATTCATATCCTAGTATACTGTTTTTGAAAGGTCCCATATGATGTTAAGAAATATGTATGTTCTTTAATGTTCCCATTCAGAAGATGATATGTATTTTTCAGTTCTAAATTTGACTGTTTTTTATATCTTTTTCTACTTTTAAAATCTTTTTTCTTGACTGAGACTGCATAGTATAGAAAAGAACAGAATATTGATCCCAGAATTGAGTTGGAAGAGCCTCCTGGCTCTTATCAGATTATAAACTTCTTCAACAGAAGTCAATGTCATCTTTCATCTTTCCACTTTCAGTATCTAGCATATTACCTTGCACTTAGTAGATGCTTAAAAAGGATTTGTTGAATTTAAATAAATAATCTGTATGATGCTTCAGCACTCTCCACAAAAATATCATTATAGAGAGGTTAAATGGTCTTGGAAACCATCTAGCCCTAATCTTTCCATTTATAGAAGAGGAAATTATAGCCACGAGATGCTAAACAACTTGCTCAAAATTATATGGTCAGTTAGTGGCAGGATAGGAAGTAGAATCCAAGTAATCAGATGACCTCACCACAAAGCTAAGATTAGGGTGGGGTGAGAGGGAGGGAGGGTACCAGATTAAATTCCAGTTTTAATCATGAGATGTATCAAGTATTTAAATTTAGAAAGTTAAATCTGAGAAGGGTCATAGATTTGGAGTTGAAAGGAACCTTAAAAACCATTAAATCCAGCTTACTTGTTTTATAAATGAGAGAATTGAGGCAAACAGGGTAAAGTGACTTGTCCATGGTCATAAATATCTGAGGCCAAATTTGAGCTCAGATCTTAAATTCCTTCTTTTTTAATTTAAAAAAATTTTTTTTTAATTTCAGGTCTGCATACTTGTTTACTAGGTAGCCAATCATAGACATTAGAATTGTTTCTTACCTGGAGGTTCCTTCAGAACTAATTACTAATCACTACTCTTCTCTATTCCGTACCTAACCAATGTTCACTAAAGCTACTTCTATCTCTTTCAAAGAAACGAGATCTTTGTTTCCGTGATCTACAAAGAAGGGAATGAGAACTAATATTCAGATGCACCTGAATTTGTTCTGTGGTCATAGACAAAATACATAGTTGCTTTTATAACTGGCAAAAAACTATTCTGAGGCTAAATAGTTTCATTTCAGATTGAGGCTCAGAGAGATTAAATTATTTGTCCATAGTCTTAGAAAGGAGACAACATACTCTTGTCTTTTAAAAATGTTTATGTATACCTTTTGCTTTTGTAACATAGTCATTTCTGGGAAAAACAATCAAAAATCCATCTCCATTCCAACCTGACCTCTAAATTGAAATCTACCTTATTACAAAAAACCCCCCCAAAATTAGTGACCTTATCTGAAAACATATACATCTTAGTTGGAGGGTGAAAGGGATATTTTCAATATCTTATCTGAGACTATTTTCCATTTTTCCAGTTATTCAGAATTCAGTTTCTTGTTAGTGACCCTTTCACAAGGTCACATATATCATATATATTTTTGCAGTCATTGTACATATATTGTTCATATAGTTTAAAGCAGAAAGGAATCTTTGATTTCATATATTTTGATCTACAGGAAGTTTTACCAATTTTTCAACATTTCTCTGAATTCCCCATCTTTATCATTAATTTATTGCATAATAATATTCTATTGCTTTTGCACACAACAGTTTTTTTCCCTAGCAATTATCCAATTACTTGGCATTCATCTTAGTTCCGCCTTATTTCATCTTATTTCTTTGCTCCCACATTGAGTATATTTGACCTCCTTGAGGGATATACCCAGCAGTGGAAATGGATAGATCAAGTACAATGGAGAATTTAGTAATTTCTCTTGCATGATTTAATAATTTTCTTCCATAATCTCAATTTAAACATCAGTTTCTACAAGAAGCCTTTCCTGGTATAATCATCTGCAAATGCTTGTCCACCACAAATAAGATGTTTATTTTGTATCTTTTTATATCTGTCATTAGAACATATAATCCTTTAAATTAGGGACAATTTAAATTTTTGTCTTTGTATCTTTGTGTTTAGGATGATATCTGAATTAAATGTCAGAAGGCATTTAATAAATGATTTCTGAAAAATTCTAAATTGATATCCAGAACAGCTGGATCACTCATAATTCCAACAGTTATTAATGTTTTTCTATTTCTATAGCCCCTCTAAACTGCTCTTACTTTTAGTTATTTTTACCAGTTTGCAGAGTGTGAGATGAATAAAATCTCAGGATTATCTTAATTACATTTCTCTTATTAGTGATTTGACAAAGCTTTCAAAAGAGCCATTTATAATTTTCAAGTTCTTTTAAAAAATAAAATCTTTATTTCCTTTGACCACTTATCTGTTAGGGGATGGCTTCTTGGTCTTCTATATAGAGTGTTCCAAAAGTCTTAGTACAGTTTTAATCTATTAAAGCTTGGTTCATATTTAATTAGCTAAATTGCTATTAAAGTTATTAAAGCTTAAAACTACATTGAGCTTGGGGACACCAAGTATTTATGCCAATTCTTTATATACCTTGGATATTAAACTTTATCTGATATTGAGGCAAATATTATTTCTATCCAATAGCTACTCTTTATTCTATCTTTAATTTTTTTGAGCAAAAGCTTTTAAATTTTATGTAATTAAAATTGCCTATTTTGTTTTTATGACCTTTGTTTCTGTCCCTTGTTTGGTTAAGAATTCTACCTGAGTCACAACTATAAAAGATATCTGCTTTCATTCTTTCCTCTTTTTCTTTCATTTTTTAAATGATGAAATTTTATATAATCAAATTGCCTGAACATTTTGAACTTATTGTGATCTATGGTGTAATACTTTGGATTAAACCTAATTTCTGGTGTCCTGCTTTCCATTTTCTCTGGTAGATTTTTTTTTAAAGGAAACTCTCCCCCATAATTTATGATCTTGGGTTTAGCAAACACTACACTACTGTAATTGATTGCTTCTGTTTCTTGCTTATCAAGGCTGTTCCCCTGATCTATTTGTCTGTTTTCAAGTGCATACCAAATAGTTTTGATGACCAGCAGTTTATAATCCAGTTTGAGATCTGGCAACACTATGTCCTCTTCATTTGTCCTTTTTTTTCATTATTTCTCTTGATATTCTACATCCTTTTTTTTCCCTATATATAAATTTAGTTATTTTTCTGTCTTGTTCTATAAGTATCTCCTTGAAGATTAAAAAAAATCCATTTTTTACATTTTCTTTTTGTTGGAGAATTTAAGACATTCATGTTTAGGATTATAATTTTTAGGTTTTATTGTGTTTTGTTCTGTTAAATAATATACATGTATGTATACATATGTATTTCCTTCCCCCCTCTATTTTTTTAAGTCAGCACCTAGTCCTTGTAGTTTATTTTGCATATACCTGTCTGATTCCTGTTTCCTCCTACCTCTTCTTCTTCCCATTATTGTGCCTAACCCTAAATTTCTGAAGTTTGGGATCTCTGGAGGCCCAAACTATTCCTTTTCCCAAACTTGGGAATTACTACTACCTTGGAGAAACTGTTCTACTGAAATGTCATTTTCTTAAAAGGTTTCATATCATGATCCCTGTCCCCTTCCCAGTCTCTTTTGGAATTGCTTCATATTATTTCCAGAGCATTCCTTTTCTGCTTTTGGGAAGCATCTCTTTACTTTTGTCTTTGAAATTTTCCCCAAGTGTTTTATCCTTACAATTCCATCACTCTAAAGTCAGAGGAGAGTAGGAAAGAGAGGAAGTAATTCTTTCTCAGCCACTTCTCAATCTCAATTCTGATTAGTATTTTCCTGGGCTTTCCTATCCTGAGAGTAGCTCCAATAACAGTAATTTATTAAAGAAAGATTGAAGTTTTATTTTTTCCCCTGAAATATTAATTCATTTCTTCTTCTTATCTTTTCCTGATTTCTCCTATCTTTTGCCCCTCAGATTCTTTAGTTAATTTTTATGCTCTCCTTACCTTCAGACAGTTTTGAAAAATAAAGACATGGACTTTCTCCCATGCTCATAGACTTGTCTAATTCTAGCCACATGAAAACAAAGATTGCAATTTTTAAGCCTTTAATTGCTAGCTAAAAATATTTAGTTTTATTTTGTTTTGATCAATTTATTTGCTTAACTCTGTAGAATGAATTACATTCTTTTCTTTTAGTGATGTCCAATGATTTTTTTTTTTTTTTACTGTTTAGGCTTAGCTTTACACACACACACACACACACACACACACACACGCACACACGCACACACACACACACACAAACTCACTCACTCAATACACACACACATATATATATGTATATATATATATATATATATATATATATATATATATATATACATACATATATGTATATACCCATACATATACACATATACTGGCAGCAAGGTCGTATAGCGGATAGAATGTCAGGCCTGAGGAAGACTTCTTTTCCTGAGTTCAAATCCTGCATCAGACACTTATCTGTGTTGACTTTGGGCAAGTCATTTAACCTTTCTTGTCTCAATTTCCTCGTCTGTAAAGTAGACTGGAGGAAGAAATAGACAAGCACTCCAATCTTTTTACCAAGAAAACTGAAAATGGGATCACATTTGACATGCCTGAATGATTGAACAATGACAATGCATATATATATATATATATATATATATGTACATATATTTCTATATGTATACATATACTTATGTATTTGTGTCAACAAATCTTTGTATTTTGGATCATCAACTTTCAATTTTTCCTTGGAATAAAAGGAGCAATCCTGTGTTATTCATATTGGTGATCCTTGGGAGTTAAAATTTTTTCCCTCATTTGCTGCTTCCAAAATTTGTCTTTTGATGATGAAGCTTGACCAGGATGTTTCTTGCTAACTTACACTTTAGGTATTGTTTCTGTTGATGTACTTTGTATTTAGCATTATGCAGTGAAAGTACTTTGACTATGGATCCAATTGACCTGAATTTAAATCCCAACTCTGCCATTTACTAACTGAGAAAGACTGAAACCTAAGACTCTTCTTAATATTTCTGGGGCTTAGATACCTCACTTACAAAATGAGTGTTGGACCAAATGCTATGAAAAGTTCCTTCCTACTCCTTGTCTATGATCCTATGATTCAATAATTTCCTCTCTGCTTCTAATATGTATAAAATTTCTCCCCTATATGATTTCCTAAATATTTTCTTTTTTCTTGATTTTTTTTGGGGAGTGGGGAGTTTCCCAACAATCCTTGGATCATCCTTTCCCATTCTATCTTCAAGTTTAGCATCCTGTACTATAAAACAATCTTGCTGTCTTTTAATTTTGTTCAATTAGCTTTCCTTTTGTCTGAGCATAATTGCATTATAATGGTCATTCTCTTTTTCTGTATATTCTCATTTTTTTGGAGAGCATTTCTGACTTTTTGATGCAAATTCTTTGCTCTTGTTTGATTTCACGTTGTATACCAAAATAAGGTCAAAATGGATACGTAATCTACACATAAAAGGTGTATCATAAGCAGCACAGAATAATTTATCTGTCAGATAAATTATGAGGGAGGATTGTAGGGCCAAATATGATATATAGAGCATTACAAAATGTAAAGTGGATAATTTGGATTGTAAAACTAAGAAGTTTTTGCATGAATAAAACTGAAATTAGAAGGAAAGCAAAAAACTGGGAAAATATTTTTACAGCAAGTGCCTCTGATAAAGGTCTCATTTCTCAAATATATAGAGAATTTAGTCAAATTTACAAGAATATAAGTCATTCCCCAATTGATAAGTGGTCAAAAGTAGTTTTCAGACCAAAAACTTGAAGCTATTAATGGTCACATAAAAAATGCTCTAAATCACTATTGATTAGAGAAATGCAAATTAAAATAACTCTGAGGTCCCATATATCACACCTCTCAGATTGGCTACTATGACAGAAAATTAAAATGATAAATATTGGAGAGAATGTGGGAAAACTGGAATGCTAATGCACTGTTGGAATTGTGAGCTGATCTAACCATTTTGGAAAGGATTTTGGAACCATAAACAAAGGACTATAAAACTATATAGATCCTTTGATCTAGCAATACCACTGCTAGGTATATATCACAAAAAGTTAAAAAAAACAAACAAAGGGAAAATGACATATTTGTACAAGAGTATTTACAGCAACTCTTTTTGTGGTGACTATGAATTGGAAATTAGGGGGATGCTTGTCAACTGGGAAATGGCTGAACAAGATGTGATATATGATTACCATATGATATGGTTTGCTTTAAAAATGATAAGCAGAATGATTTCATAAAAAAAGGCCTGAAAACTGTTACATGAATTGACACAGAGTTAAGTGAGGAGAATCAGGAGAACATTGTACACAGTCACAGCAATATTGTATGATGAATTACTGTGAATGACTTAGCTATTCTTAGTAATACAATAGTCTAGAACAATCCCAAAGAACTCATGATGAAAAATGCTATCTGTCTCCAGAGAAAGAACTGTTGGAGTCTGAATATTGACTGAAATAAACTCTCTCTCTGTCTCTTTTTCTCTTTTTCTCTCTTTCTCTCTCTCTCTTTTTCTCTCTTTCTCTTTCCTTCCTCCCTCCCTCCCTTCCTCCCTCCCTCCTTCCTTCCTTCCTTCCTTCCTTCCTTCCTTCCTTCCTTCCTTCCTTCCTTCCTTCCTTCCTTCCTTCCTTCCTTCCTTCCTTCCTTCCTTCCTTCCTTCCTTCCTTCCTTCCTTCCTTCCCTCTCTCCCTCTCTTTCTTTCTTTCTTTCTTTCTTTCTTTCTTTCTTTCTTTCTTTCTTTCTTTCTTTCTTTCTTTCTTTCTTTCTTTCTTTCTTTCTTTCTTTCTTTCTTTCTTTCTTTCTTTCTTTCTTTCCTTTTCCCTTACTCAATCCCTCTCTCTGTCTTTCTGAGTAATATGAAAATATGTTTTACATGATTGCACATGTATAATCTATATCATATTACTTATCATCTCAGAAAGGAGAGAGGTGAAGGAAAGAGGGAGAAAATTTGGAACTCAAATTAAAAAAAAAAAACAAGCCTAAATAGTAAACATCATACACACACACACACATACACACAGGGGAATAAAATATTATTTGAAAAAGAAAAAAGAAAATAGCTTAAAATGTTGTTGTTGAGTATTTTCCATAGTGTCCAACTCTTCATGATCCCATTTGGGGTTTTCTTGACAAAGATATTGGAAAGGCTTGCCATTTCCTTCTCCAGCTCATTTTACAGAAGAAGAACCAAGGCGAATTGGGCTAAGTGACTTGCTCTGGGTCACACAGCTAGTAAGTATCTGAAGCAAAACTTGAATTCAGAAAGATAAGTCTTCTTGACTCTAGGTCAGCCACTCTATGCACTGTGCCACCTAGCTGCCAAAGTGCCTTGCCCATTTTTGTTTTTAATGGCTGTTCTTATCCCTGACAATATGAATGGAATGTTCATTTGGTATCCTCAGGATATTTTTTTTTCTCAGATTCCCTGCTAACAGATATCTCTGATTTCCACAGACTTTTCAAGGCTCCATCATAAGAATGACTTTTCTCCAGGACTCAAAAATCTCTTCCCCTTCTTCCCACCCCCTTTGGGAATTACAGAATTAAAAATGTTAGAACTAGGAGGCATTTGAGTTTAGCACATACCTGAAAGATATTCCCAATATGATTAACCTAAGTGGTCATTCAGCCTTTGGTTAAAAATCTCTAGGGAAGTGGAACTCACATGTTCTGTCCCCTTTCCCCCCAAACCCTGAAAGTAGCCTGTTCCATTTTGGGATTCTTAGGAAGATTTTCTTGATGACATGCCTAAAGTTGTCTCTGAGACTTAACCACTGACTATGGCTCTGACCTCTGGGATCAAACAGAATAGCTCTAATTCTGCTTCCATATCATAGCCTTTCAAAAGCCCTTTGCCAAGTCTTCTCTTCTCCAAGCTAAACATTCCCAGTTCCCTTTGATCCTTGGGTCATTGACTCAAGGCCCTTCACTCTTCTGGTTACATGGATCTTTTCAACAGTCTTTAGCATAATAGCATTTTTTCTTAAAACTATGAAACTAACAATAATCGAGAGCAGAAGGACAAGGACCTGATAAGTAGCTTTGATTTATTCCCCTCTCTTTGTAATCATAAATGCTAATCATTTCAATTTTTGTTTTGTTTTTAATTTTTAATCATTTCAATATAAGAAACACTCACATCTCGGACATGGACAAAAACCCTATAGTTCCTAATGTGAATCCTGAGACAAATCTGCCAATCATGACAGATCAACTCTATCTTAGTCAGTGAGTGCTTCTGGAATTATACCATAGGATCCTATAATTGGAGATCATCTAGTTCCCAGTTTCTTAAATTGTTGGTTGCAACCCTACATAGGGTCTTGTAACTGAATATGGGGGTTGTAAAATTATGACTCATTCTCAGGAATTGTTTGATTTTCATATCTATTTTATATACCTATATGACCAGGATTACATAAAGATTTCTTGGGTGAAAAGGGGTCATGAATGGAAAAAGTTAAAGAAGCCCTGATCTACTGTAACCTTTCATTTTACAGATTAGGAAGCTGAGGCCTAGAGAGCTTAAGGAATTTGATCAAGATCACACAAGTGGTAAGAGTGGAAGAATTGATAATTAAACCCAAGGATTAAGATTCCAAATGTCAGTGCTCTTTTCACAATAGCAAGATGCTTCTTCATAGTCCTTTAATATCTTATAATAATAAGTACCATATGCCACTTCTTTTATTTCCAGTTTCATAACTGAAAGTGAACCAGATCATACAGCTAATATTTAAACCCAGGTCCTCTGACTACATATTTAGAATTCTTTCCATATTATTGTTGCTCATTCCATTCCATTCTCCTTTTATTTCTGTATATCACTCATTTATGATGCTTGCCATTGCTCATTAAGCTTAGATTTGGGGGCATCTAGGTGGCTCAATGGATAGAGCACCAGCCCTGAATTCAGGAGGACGGGAGTTCAAATCTGATCTCAGACACAACACTTCCTAGCTGTGCGACCCTGGGCAAGTCACTTAACCCCAGCCTCAGGGGGAAAAAAAAAAAAAAAGCATAGATTTGAAAGGTTCCAAAGAATTTGGATGTAATATAGTTGGAATGATGATGAATTTAGTTAAGAAAACCAGGTTTGAATCCCAACTTTGATAATTATTAGCTATGTGACCCAGCTCGTTATTTTTATGTTCCCTGCCTCTTAGTGTTTTTTCCTTTTTTGAAACAGGGTTGATAATAACATTTCTATATAAATTAATAGATAGGTTGTTCGAAGGAAAGTACTTTGTAAACTCTTAAGCATTACAGAAAAATGAACTAACTGAAACCCTGAGTTTTGGAATAAGGGAATTAGGATTTCTGGTCTGACTCTGCTTCTACTTATCCAGGCAATCAGGTGATATCTCTGGAACTCAGTCTCGTTATTTGTAAGATTAGGAGGTTTGAATTAGATGGTTGCTTAGGGATCTTTTGATTCTAAAATTCTCCAGGGATTCTAAGATTATTGCATACTGTGAAGTATGTATGCTATTCAGGTAGCTGTCCCCAGATGAACAGTCAGGGCCTGAGGAATGACTGATTGGTTAGATTTTTCATATCTTCAAGTCAATTATTCTTTTTCCATAAAATAACATTCTTGTTTAAAGAGGACTAGATATTAACTTCTTAGTGATTAGCAATATTAGCATAATATACAAGTCAAGATATGCTACAGAAAAATGTTCAAAGACTTACAATTTCCTGGCTGGAAGTCAAGTATACTTTCTCCCACAACACTTTAAATGTTAATCTATTTCTGCTTACTTTAAGTTCTTTCTCTATCATTTAAAAAACAACATCACAGCTTAGATTTCTAACTAGTTTTTGCTTGTCCATCCATTCCAAGTGACCACTTGCTAAGTTTTCAATCTTTAAAGCAGCCCTTAGAAGTCCTTAACTAAGTGTTTAGTCTTACCAGAAATGGACTTTTAATTCTTTTTTAATCTCTCTCTCTCTCTCTCTCTCTCTCTCTCTCTCTCTCTCTCTCTCTCTCTCTCTCTCTCTCTCTCTCTCTCTCTCTCTCTCTCTCTCTCTCTCTCTCTCTGTTTCTCCCTCTGTCTGTCTGTCTCTGTCTCTCCCTCCCTTCCTCCATCTCTTCCCCCCTCCTCTTTCTTCTCCTCTCCTCTCCACTCCTCTTGCCTCCTCTCCTCTCTTCCTCTTTTCTCTATTTTTACATAGAATAACTTTTTCTCATTCAGCTCAGCTGCTCTCCTGTTGTGGCTAATGAAAGAGACCCCCCCCCAACAATTACAAGCTCACAGAACGGTTTCCACACATCACATTTTCCTTTGACTTGTCTTTTTTCACAATTGAGAAAGGGTTGCCTTAGGAACCAATTCACCCAGGCTCAGTTTTTGTGTAGAAAATTAATTTGTATGGCACTGGATAATAAGCATTCAGCTCCCAGTGACTCCTCCCCCCCCCAATTTGCTCCAGGGCTGAAACTTCTAAAAGATGTCATATCCTTTTTGCTTTCTCTGATTATATCCGATACATTCAACCAGATACAATGGTAAACTTATTAATGAGTTTTATACACACAAATATTTAGATATATGAACATATGCATACATGCATATAACATGCATGTACTATGGATGAATTAACTTGAATTTTCTTTTGAGAATCAGCCTGTCCTTCCTCTACTCCAAAGCTTTTTCTGGTTTCTCTAGCCCACAATGACTTCTCTGTTTATTGAATTTCTATGGCATTTATAATCAAGACCACAGAATTCAGCAACATATTGCTCTCTAATGGTTTCATGTCTGCTAGTCTTGCCTCTTCAACCAAACTCTAGGCCCAATTCAAGCAGGACACGATATTATAGTTATTTTCCCCCCTCTCCACAAATATCAGACACATGAGATGGTTGGTAAATGTTTGTGTTATTCATATGTCAACTTGGGCCCTGACCCCTTACATCTCATGGGGGCTTCTTTGAGTTATCATTTCTGAGGCTTATTTTGTCTTGACCTAAGGTTTCTTTGGGAATGCCAGTATTTGGCTCTGGTATTTTCAAGAAGACTTCATGTCTACCTCTTGGGTGTGCATGTATATGTGTGTGTGTGAGTAGATTTATCTCTTTCCTTGATGAGGGTTTCTTAAGACAAACTCAAGGACCAGTTCAAATTTATAAACCCTATCAGCAACATAGTGTCAACATGGAATAGTCTGAATTTCTATCACTTGAATGAAAAAAAGTAGTTTTATACTAAGCATTTACTGAGACATAGAATTTTACAGGGGAAGTCACCACAAACATGCAGTTGAAATGTGCTGATAAAAGTTTAACAACTAGCTTCCAGAAAATAAATGTATGTTTGACACATTTTTAAGTTTAATCTACATTACCGCATTTTCTCCACCACTTTTTTTTCCTGAGCTAATTGGATTTAAGTGACTTGTCTAGGCTAGGAAATGTTAAGTGACTGAATCCAGATTTGAATTAAGATCCTCCTGACTTCAGGGCTGGTGCTCTATCCACTGCACCATCTAGCTGCCCTAAATTCTATCACTTTTAAGGGAAATATCTATACTTGGTGGAGAAGGTTCAACAGAAGAACACTTTGGGGAGTATAGATACATTTCATAATGGGAACCATGCAATGAGTCTAATCTGCAACGAGATGATGTATTTATTCTGAGAAAATATTTCTCCATTGTCAATACCTTGCCTTAAAAGATGGCATAGATTGCCATAATATATTGTGTCTTCATCAACAATTTGTATCCTGGGGCAACCAACATCCAGAAGGATGAGAGGGCATGAACCCTAAGAAAATGAATGGCAAATCATAGGGTAGTAGGTAGAACTGGATCAAAGAATTTGGGATAGGGAAATTTCAACCAGGGGACAATATTTCTATTCTTATTACTTCTTCATTAAGTTGTCTTTCTAAAAGTGAAACATATTAGAAAAATGGTGTGAGGGGTCAAAAGCTACAAAACAATAATTGAAAATGGTTAAAAGAGAGAACTCAAATTTGGTACTTTAGAAGCTTTAATTCTATGAAGGATACAAAATGGTTAAAGAAAGAATAAGTAAACAGACAATGAATCAAAGACTAAAAGTTTAGAATAGATAGACGTAGAAGATTAATGAAAAGAATGAGGTAAAGAATTTCCTTTTAGAAAAAGGCAGTGCATAAAAATAACAAACAAAAGAAATTAGAAGGGTGAAGAGGCGGGAGAGACTTTGAATTAATGACAATTGAGAGGAGAAGGTAAAGAATTTGATAAAAATAAAAGAAAGAAGAAAAAGGAGCCAACATATTACATCAAACTTCAAAACCAGGGAAAAGGTTGAGAAATGAGCAGGGTTGAGAATGAGGTCAAAAGAGACCATGGGAATAAGACTGTCTTTAAGTAACTTATACAAGACAAATAGTGAGGACAAAATACTGCCTCAAAAGGGGAAGGGGAACAAATAAAATCCTAAATTAGAAAAACCATTCTAGATTCAGATGATTAAAATGTAAACATAATTTCCATAATTTTAAATGTGAGTGAACTAAACAATCCAATAAAGCAAAGAAGTGGCATTGAATAAAAAAAATGAAACCATATAATCTTTTGCTCAACAAAGAATGCATCAAAATATTACCAATAAAACATATATGAATACAATAAGAGATTATAATATAATTTACTATCAGATGATTCTTAAATAGCAGATATTGCAAACATGCTTCCCAAAAAACCAAAAAAAAAAAAAAATTCACAATGCAAACAGATAAATAAATCACACAACTAGCAATATTGGCACAGCATCTAAATTCACCAAAGAAAAGTTAAGTACATTCAAGAAAACAGATAACACAATAATAGCAATAGAATTCTATTGTTCCTTGCTTACACTTGGACAAATCTAACAGAAAAGCAAAAACATAGAATTAAACAAACTGAGAAAAAATTAGAGCTAAAAAAATGTTCTGAATGGGTCTGCTAGAGAATATGCATATTTTTCAGCATCATGTGGAATTTTTAAAAAGAAAAACTTACTATATATTAAGACCCAGAGATAATACAAATAAATGTAAAAAGGCAGAAATACTAAACACATTCATAACACAAAACAAAAAGTAATCAGTTCAAAGAACACAAACAAAAGATACAGAAATAAATGAAGACTTGATGAAATCCCAAATAACCAGTGGGTCAAAGAACAGTTCATGGAAACAATAATTATGTGAATAATAATGATGAAACTACATTCCAAAATTTCAGAGATGTACCTAATACAATCCTTGGAGGAAAAACTACATTCTAAAAAAAAAAAAACATACATTAGCAAAATAGAAAAGGAAAAGTTTAATAAACAAAACATACATTAAAAACTTAGAAACACAATAAAAAATCTAAAATATGTACATATGTGGAAATCCATAAAATTAGAGAAGAAATAGATAAATTAAAACCAAAAAAGATAAAAATTGTAATTCAAAACTAAAAGCTTGTTCATTGAAAAGACTTTAACAACTGATAAATCTTTAGCCAACTTGATTTAAAAAAAAAACAATTTTAGAATCAAATCAAGAAAATAATCAGTGAAAAAAGTGAAGAAATAAAAATAATTTCTTCACCAGAAGAAATAAAAAGAATTATCAGAAACTCCTGGGCACAGTTAAATGCCAACAAGACTGAGAACATAAGAGAAATAGAGGAATACTCTTACTATGCTGTAAGAAAAAAACAAATATGAATCCTGAGAAGCATGGAAAGGCTTGAAATGATCCAAAAAAGTCAGTACAGTCAAGGAAAACAATATACACAATGACTTCAACAGGGTAAATAGAAAGAACAATCACCGAAAAGTAACTGAAAATTAATGTTGCAAAGTTACAAGGAAAAGATTTGGGCCTTAAAGAAGAAACCTGTCTCAGTCCTTTGCAAAGATATGGGACACTGAATCATTTTTCTGAATATATTAATGAATTTTGCTGTTTTCCTTTTTTGTTTAAAATTTTTTGTTCTGATATATGAGATTTGTGTGTGTGTGTGTGTGTGTGTGTGTGTGTGTGTGTGTGTGTGTGTGTGTGTAATGGGAGGAGAAACAAACAGGGAAATTTAGGCTTTATGAAAATGAAAATTGTTAATAAAAGTGTATTTTGGAGGAAAAAAGAAGAAGGGGAGTCCTGGATAAAGGCTTTAAAATTTATCTAAGAGAGAGGTTACTTTTGGGTGAAATAAAAAAAGATTCATAGAAAAGGTATCAGCTAAGTTAGGCTTTTAAGGATAAGAAGAATTTCTACATGGAAATATAAAAAGAATGAATTTTAGCTCTGTAAGACAATTTGTATTCAGTTAGGAGAGAAGAAAAGACTAAAATGTAAAATGCATAAAAGGTAGGAATGTGAAATAAGTGGAAAGATAGGTTAAAATGATGATACTGTCTCTGATCAAAGAATTTGTATACTATCCTAGAGATCATAGAGAGTCACTAATGATTCTGATCAGGGGAGTAGTATGATCATATCTTTATATTTTTATGATTTTGACCTTGTTATTCCTCTCCATTGGAGAAGTAAAGTCTAGGAGCAGAGAGAACAACTTATAAGTATATTAAAATAGTCCAGATGAGAAGCAATAAAGACTTAAAGTATGATAAGGCAATATTCATGAAGAGAATGGGGAAGATATTACAAAATCGACTAGGTAACTGATGATAGCATGTAAGGGAAAGGAAAACGGAAAAAATGACTGTGGTTTCCAATGTAGGTGATTGGGAAGATGATATTTACTACAGAAATTGGAAAGGGAGGGGGAGGGACAAGATTTTTGGGAAATACAATATTTTTGGGCATTCTCTCTTAACCCACTTCCCTCATTTGCCAAGTTGTCTTCAAGGAAGGCAAACTCATTTCAATATTAGCTTCAATCAAGTATCATCATAAAAGAAAATCACCAGATTAATAAGATCTATTCAAAAATCAAATGATTTTTAGAGGTCTTTATTAGTTTGGCTATCTAGTCTATTTCCATTGACCTATTTCGAACCTCTATTCCTTCATCATAATGCATATTAGTTGATGATATGTAATTTTTATTTCTGTCACTGACTAGAAGTTCTCCTTTTATAATTTTTTTTTTTTTGGCTGATGCAATTAGGGTTAAGTGACTTGCCCAGGGTCACACAGCTAGGAAGTGTTAAGTGTCTGAGGCCAAATTTGAACTCAAGTCCTCCTGACTTCAGGGCTGGTGCTCTATCCACTGCACTATCTAGCTGCCCCCAGGTTCTCCTTCTGTAGAGAATTGACATGGTTTGCCCAATATCATATAAAAGGTGGCTTCTAGGGGGAGCAGCACCAATTGTGAATGCAGAACTTTCTGTTGTCAGTTGATTCCTTTATACCCATTCTTGTAATAGAAAAACTGGATTCAGCTCCTGGTGGGGCTGACATGTACTGGAAAGTGTACTTCACTTTCGAGTTGACTGGATTAGAATTCTGGCACTGAAACAAACAAACAAACAAACAAGCAAGCAAACAAGCAAATAAATAAGATCTGGCATTTATGTGTAGGGAACCTATGGGGAAATTATCTATTCTTCGTGACTCTGTTTGTCAAATGGGGACAACAACATTTGGGCTGTTTACCTAATTAAGTTAGGGAGGTCTAAAGTCTGCAGGTTGTAGAGAATATTTTGTAAAGTTACAGGGCTAAGTCTGTCCCCTGATTTCCTCTTATGTGATTTTGAGTAAATTATTTTTCCTAATTGTGCTTCTCTTCCTCCACATATAAAAGGTAAGGAATGTCCTTATATCCTTCACTTATGTATAAAATTTAAACCCTATCCATGTCAACAGAAAAAGAACATTTTTAAAAGTGTTTGATTTATGTCTTAAAAAGGTATCATCAGATGGGGGGGGTAAATATAAATGTTTGCACTACTTGCACAGTAGCATATCCCAGTAACCAAATAACATCTACAGAAACTATATATCATGTATCAAATTAACTCTATATAAACGTATCTCACATCCTAGATCAAATACCACTCTCTCCAGACCAAACACCTACACAAGCTCCTAGAGAGGACTAACAACTGGCCATACACAGCATATGGAGGGAGCCTCTGGAGCATCATATAAACCACACACATAGAAATAGGATACCCGATGGAGATATCACATGCAAAGAGTCATGCAGACTGTCTTGCCACACATGACTCAGATTCTCCTCCTCATAACTGTTGTGGGAAGTTTATGATGAGAACAACAGAAATATATCCCAGAATCTCCATTGTCTCATTCAGTTTTACAGAATCAAACAATATTCAATGGATCCATCAACAAGTGATAATTTTACTGCAGGAGTTTTGATCAGTTTGCAATAAGGACAGGTATGCAAAAATCTGCCTGCCGGCAGCCCATACAAGTGCACACTAAGCTGTGAAGAAGTAAATAGAACTACACCTGGAAGGAACCTCAAAGACCAGTATCAGGTCAGAGGCAGACAGTTATAAGACGCTGCCATAACTAGTGCACTTTTCACCAGACATACGCACGTACACAAACAAGAGTTCATACACATGCACACACAATTCTACTCTCATTCACATGCAGTCATTTGCCTACTCCATTTTAAGTCCACCTAAAAGTACTTATTAAATGCTGTTTTACATATGATGCTGCGCGGGCACGGTACTGTCCCTAGCGCTTACATTGAGGATCAGAGCTCTAAGGAGCTTTAGAAATGAGCCTAAACCTTTTACTTAATAAATGAAGATGCGGTCGCAGAGACGGCCTGATCACCAGGCAGAAAACAGAAGAATTAGGATTTAAATCGAGGTCCTCATCGCTAGGGATCAGGGAGTTTAGAGCACACGCACGCGCACGCACAGATTCAGCTACAAAGGAAGGTGTGAGGTAGTGGGGCCACGATGACACACATCGCGGGCTTGAGAGACAGACAGACACGCAAGCACACATTGCAGACGTCAGTCCGCGGAGGGGAGGGAGGCACACTCGGGCACACACAGATACACGGGCTGGCACGCTCCCCCTGGCAGAGCTGCCCCCCCTCGGGCGCTAGCTGCCCAGGCTCGGCACTGGAGGTCACCTCCTCTTTTGCGCAGGGAAGCTGCAGCCCAGTCCCAGCCCCCGAAGCGTGGCTCCTGGCTGGGCCACCTTCCTCCTCCAGAGTCCCCGCCCCGTCACTGTGCCACGCTGGCTGCTCCGCCTCTCTGCAGTGGGTGGGTGGGTGGGTGCGGGTACGCGCTCGTGTCACGGCGGGGTGCAAGCCTTCTCCCCCCGGCTCCCGGCAGCCCCTCACTTACCAGGGGCGTCGGACCTGAGGCTCTCTGGCTGCAGAAGTTCTGAGCCCAACGAGGCGGAGATCGGCAGCTCCGCTGAACAGCAGCCTTCCCCCCGCCCCAATTTCTCCTCCCACCCCGAGAGGTCAGGGAAGGGGCATTCTGGTCAGCCCGATACTCAGACTGGGAGTCCGGAGCAGTCTGGGCTTCAAGGCTGGCTGCCTCGGGGCATTTCCTTCCCGGCCAATGCCGGACTCACACTCGAACGAACCCGGACACTGTCCCTTCCCCACGCCCCTCCTCAGTTCCCCATCTCCCTCCTCCTCCCCTCCGCCTCACAAGGACGGACATTCACTGGGGGGCCTCCGCAGACAGTCTTTGTTCTGGAGTTTGGCATTTGGCTTTTTTAATTCAGGGCACACAGAGCAGATCACGCCTGAGTGTGGGACAGCTGGGATGTTGCCTAGGGAAACCTTACAGATGCAGAAGAAATGGTGGAGGAGGTGGGGGCTGACAAAAATGTTTCTCTCCTCAGCAACCTCCGTGGCCCCTTCCCCTTCCCACTCCTGTCCCCCGGTTGTCGGCCCCCACCTCGTTCAGAGATGTCTCTTCCGTAGCTCAGGGTTCCAGGGTCAGATCACCAGCGTTTGTACTGGCCCCTGGAGAAGTTAAGAAAAATGGGCACGGACTCACCACTTGGGGAAGAGAAAAAGACCAGTAGCAATGGGTCAGATGCGGACGGTTATAAGGGGACACGGCATTCTGGGAACTCTCCTTTGTCTGGTGTGGTGTAACAGGTGGAGACTGTGGGAGTTATAATAATAACTAGCACAACATGTAGGGATTTAAGGTTTTGCAAAGTGTTCCTCTTAGTTATTTGAGCTTCACAGGCACCCTGTAAAGTGTCTATTTGATGTAGCTAAACCCCACCAACCTACATGGTTACCAAATGGTAGAAGCATAGTAAGGGCAGCTAGTTGGCCCTGGGGGGATGCAGTGTTAAGTCTGGAGGCAGGAAGATTCATCTTCCTGAGTTAAATTTTGACCACAGATTTTTGACCAGCTGTATGCCTTTGGACTCGGCATTTACTCTTGTTCACCACAGTTTTCTTGTCTGTGAAATGAGCTGGAGATGAAAATGGCAGATCACTCCTGTATGTTTGCCAAGAAAACCCCAAGTGGGGTCTTGAAGAGGCACAGCTAAAATAAATGACCTAACAACAAAAAGTGGGGAGGTGTATGTCATGGGTATGTCATGCAGGCGTATTTGCCCGCATACCTGGGTTCAGACTTGGCTCTAACACTTTCCGATGTGACATTGCACAGATCTTAACCTTTCTGTCATCTAAAGTCCTTTCCAACTGAATATCTATGGTCTTATGAATTGCAATGGGGAGTAAACATTGCAGACTTGCAAATTTCTATTCTAGCACAAGGTGTCCTTCCTGACAATTAAAGCCATCCCAAAGTGGAATCCGTACCTTTGGGAGGTAAGAAGTTTCTCCATCACTGAGGATAATCAACCAATCTAAGTATTTATTAAGTGTCTATTTTATGCCAGGCACTATGCTAGGTGCTGGGGTTATACACACTGTAAATGAAATAATTTCTGTGTGAGTAATAGAGAGAAAGCCAGGTTGGTTGGAATCATAGAATACAGAACAAGATTAATGTCAGTTGAGGCAGAGAAGATAGGTTGGGACAAGTTTGTGACTTTGCAACCTAAACAAAGGGGCTTATATTTGATCCTACAGGCTAGAGGAAACCAATGGAGTTTATTGAGTAAGGGAGTGACATAGGTCAGGTCTGTGTTTGGGGAAAATCCCTTTGGCAGCAACACGCAGGATTGCTTGAAAGGGTGACGACCATTTGGCAGCTATGTTGTAGAAAGGGGTTGGTCTGAGCTCGTTTCCAACTCTGGAATCCGATGATGTGATCTTATACACATGTTCACATATACATACATGCACATACAACACACACATACAATACAATTACAGGACACATATATAACACACATACAAATACACACACATACACACACGCATATATATATACACACATGTGCAAAGTCACATATGTACTTAGTCTTATTTGTGGCAAAATGCCATTTTTGGACAGAAAGATTAGATGACCAACTCCTTGTCAGTGACATATGTACTTGGGGTGGTTTCAAGTAGGGTGATGGATTCAGGTCTCTTCAGCAATGTTTACTTGTCTTGATCTTATTGTAACCAAAGGCTGTAATTTTCTGGATGACTAGGTTAAAGTTAGTGTGTTGTGATCTGTGTCAGTAAAAAGGGAAAGTTAACTGGGCCACCCAGGGAAAAACTTTATGACCCTGGCCTCCCTTAGTCAAAGTCTGGGCATATACTCAAAATGGTTTGGTTCTCACCGTTCTCATTGTTGCTCTCCCAAGTAATGCAGATGGCAACTTGCCCATGTCTGGTCTTCCTGTTCATGTGCTCCCATGAGTCCTTTTCAGGAAGTAGACCCAATTCTCTAGGTGTCTTCCTCAATTTCTCTGATAATATGAGGATATAGATAGAGCTCAACAGTTATCCATCATTTTCCTGTCACTTTCACTTTTCACATGAGCAACTCACCTTTTATTCCTATTCCCATATTTCTTTAATGACTCCAATTCTCTTTTGTTATCTATCTTTATTATGTGGTGGTATTATTTTTGTGTTGTTTTTCATTCATTTCCAACTCTTTATCACCCCATTTGGGGTTTTCTTTGCAAAGATACTACAGTGATTTGCCATTTCTTTCTCCAACTAATTATGATGAAGAAACTGAGGCAAATAGAATTAAATAATTTGCCCAGGATCACATAGCTAACAAATATCTGAGACCAGATTTGAATTCAGAAAGATCAAAATTCCTTATTCCAAGCCCAGTTCTTTATTCACTGTGCTACCTTACTGCCCATTTATTATATGTTGTTCATATCCATCTTGTACTCTTCTATTGCCCTTTGAGTAATTCATTTTTAATTCTTCAAATATTGGGTAGCCATATAATGATTAGTCACAGCCTGTACTTGTAGGAAGCACTAAATAACTGTCTTGGGATGACAGAAAGTGAGCAGCATTGCAGGTAGTTCCTGCTTTTTGAATTTTAATTCAACAAAAACTTATTATCCACGAACTATGAAATAGTCATTGCACTAGGAAATGAGAAAAATGAGAAAAATACTCAGAAGTATGACACATTCTCTGCTCCCAAAGGAGCTAATGACTGAGTTTGGGAGATATGACACATAAAGAGAACTATAATACAAATTGTAAAGTTCCAGTGACAGACTGTCTCTGCTTTCCGAGGACCAGCCTAGCTAAGTATAGAAAGACTCATCATTACTTGGCTGCCCAGCCCATGAACAAAAAAATAAAAATAAAATGTTTCCTAATCCTTTTCAGCTACTCGGCTATTCTATAGTGTTGTTAGAATGGTAGTAGATAAGGGCTGAAGAGTGCTAGCAATCATAAGTTTTTAATACCATCTATTAACAATGGTCATCTTACTGATGAGATACTTCTATAGCCACATCAGATAAATTGGCACTTTCTATAAACAAAAGGAAGCTAGTAAATGTGAGGATAGTTCATAGGTTCCCCTCAGATAAACAAATGAAGAAGGTGGAAGAAGTTGATCTTATCATGTGTCCAAAGTTAAAAAAAAAATGTCATTTCTTGGGATAGTTCTTCAGCTTACCTTACAATAAAAAGAAGGAAAAATGCCATTTTAATGATAATTTCATTTAATATCTGTCTGCAGATAGAGATACTCCTTAAGAACCTGAAAGGAAAAAAAAAAGAAAAAGAGAACCCAATGAAATCTTCTAAATTAAACAAATATTTTAATGTCCAATGATTTTAGTACAAAGGTGGACATAAGGCAGGATGGCAGAAACAGTCGAAAAATATGGCCCAGAAAAATTAGGGATGTGAATAGGTTAAAAGTTTGCAAACTACACAAAAATTCTCTTATCTATCATGAATGTTTATATTCAGAAAATAGTTGGGAGACAGACATCATAGATAGTTTTTTTTTTAAATTATATAAAAAAGAAATTGACAATATCTTAACAGCCATGAAATTGAGAATCAAAACTGGAAGTCATTTAGAAATAAATTATATTTGTGTATAGACAGACCATAACTTACTAGAGCTAAAATCAAAATTTGTTGTAAAACATAGTATGTATGCCCCAGTTCTCTCTTCCTCTTCAGGTTTTTTTTTTTTTAATTCCAAATCTTATAATCTTTAACTTATTTAGATAGATTATCTATTATGAGTCTATTTCCACTCCCTATATCCCCCATCTGCTTTGTTTTTTTTTGAAAATTCTGTGTTGAGAAATCTATTTTTTGGTGTATTCATTCCTAATTTCTTGTTCTATGGATTTAATTTCTCCTTTGAACAATTTCAGTTTCTTCTCATTCATCTATGTTTTCTGTGGAGTCTATAGGATTCTTTCATTAGATACTGTTGCTTCACTTTACCACTTAGTATAATATTTTTTAAAGAGAACTTTGAGTTCTCTCTATGGTTGTGCTCTTTCTTCATAGTTTTTCTGATGATTTCTTTTGATTTACCTGCTTGAGTGTAGAAATTTTGTTGAAGATTCTTTTCTTTTCTTTATAACTTAGGAGTTTTAAGCTTTTGAAAAGTCTCCAATCATTAATATTTTCATCTCCTTTCCTTTTCTGAGGGGTAGAAATTATAAGGTTTCCCTGAGTAAACTCTTCAGGGACAGGGTTAATACCAGCTGGGTCTAGATTCCATTTCCTTTAGGGCTTTTGTAACTGTCCATATCTGATATGTAATTCCTCTTAGGGTAAGTAGATTGAAGAGTTAAAATAGTTTGAGGAAAGTAACTAAAACACCATTTTACTGGTCACAAGTAACATAACAATCTTTAAACAAATTGATTTTTTTAAAACATAGATTTCACTGTCAATATTAATTCATAAACATTTCTAACTTCATTGGAAATTCTGTAACCTTCTTATATGAGTGTAGCTATAATTACTTTACACTGTAGACAATTCTTTTTTGTGATACTATAGTGTGATAAAATTTTGAATAAAATGGCAAGTCTGCTCTCTATCTAGTCAAACATCTGTTTTTAGAAAAAAAAAGATTTTTACATCAAGGTGACTTTGCAATACCTCTCTCCCAAAGGGAATATTCATTTGTATTGAAGAAATATAATTGAATAAAATTTATCAGCACATTGCTTATGTCTAATAATTTATTTCTCATTTATACCTGAAGTCCATCATCTTTTTGTTGAGAGGTATTTTCTACCAGAAATCTAGAGCCTGAATCTTAAGTAATTTTACAAATACTATTTCCTTCATTTATTTGAATTTATATAGTGCTTTACTAGAGAAAGAAATGGCAAACCATTCTAGTATCTTTGCCAAGAAAACCTCAAATGAGGTCACAAAGACCCGGACATGATTGAAACAACTGAACAATAAAATATTGTTTTAAGGCTAGATAGTGCATTTCAAACAATTAGTGCATAAAGGCAGCAAGAATTAAAATAGAGATCTCTCTTTATTAGACTGTATAGGAGAGGTAGAAGCAAAATCTGTTAGCTTTGAAATCTTTTATGTGATGAGGGAGATAGTATAGGCAACCTTCCCAGAGGGAAGCCTTATCCTACTCCTTTGACTCTCAGACTTCTATCCATTTCTTTTCTTCTCCCTCTCCCTCACTCTTTCTCTCCTTTCAATCCTTCTTAAAAACTTGGAACATCCCCTTCAGGATCAGGAAGTTTGTTTTTCTAGTTACCATTTCCTCTCTGATGTTATCCTCCAGCCCTTAATCATACCTCCACATTCCTACTTGTTTTCCTGTTAAAGTTGATTTATTTTTACAATAAGCCATTAGTGTGTCTGTATTCCAACTCTCTTTGGTCTATTTCAGATAAGAACCTAATGCCCATTCCCTGCCATTCCTACCCTCCATGTTTGTACATTCTTCTTCTTATACTCCCCAATAAAGGCAGACTTTCCATTAAGTTTTTGCAGATTAGAGTGATAGGCTTTTGATGAGTTCAAGATAATTTTTCAAAGAGAGTGAGGATAATGGTAGTATTTTCGAGATTGAGGTTGTTATCAACATCATTTAAAAACATTCGTTAAGTGCCCATTTACTGGGCATCATAGGTATGACCGAATGAGCTCTTATAGACCTAGCCTTTGTTTTTTGAGACTAAATGATCAAAGCTATATCTGATGAGAGGGGTCAAAATGAAGACATTTTTCTTTGAGCTCTCACAGTGCTTTGTTTTCCTCTATGCTGGAATCCCATATTTTACTTTGTATTATTATATTCCCATAATGTTTTAAGATTTACAAAGTATTTTCCTCTCAACAGCTTTTTTTACTCCCACCACTTAATAGTATTTTATTTTTTCCAATTACATGTAGTTTTCAACACTCATTTTTATAAGACTTTGAGTTACAAATTTTTTGTCCCTTCCTTGCTTATGTCCTCTCTCCCCAAGAGAGCAAACAATCTGATATAATCTGTATATGTACCATCATTTAAAAAATATTTACATATTAGTCATGGTGTGAAAAAAATTAGAACAAAAGGGGGAAACCACGATTAAGAAAAAACAAAAATAGTATGCTTTGATCTGCATTCAACCTCCGTAGTTTTTTCTCTGGATGTGGATAGCATTTTGCCATCACAAATCTATTGGAATTGTCTTGGATCACTGTATTGCTTATAAGTAGGTCTATCATAATTGATCATCACACAATCTTTCTTGCTGTGTACCATGTTCTCTTAGTTCTACTTACTTTACTCAGCATTAGTTCATGTAATGTAAGCCTTTCATGTAACTCATGTAAGTTTTTCCAGGTTTTTCTGAAATTTGCTTGCTCTTTATCTCTTATTGAACAATAGTATTCCATTACATTCACATAGTACAGCTTGTTCAGCCATTCCCCAACTGACAGGCATCCTCTCAATTTCTAATACCTTGCCATCACAAAAAGAGCTGCTACACATGAGTCCTTTTAGCATGAGATACAAACCTAGTAGTGGAATTGCTAGATCAAAGGGTATGTACAATTTAGTTACCCTTTGGGCATAGTACCAAATCACTCTAGAATACAGTATAAATACTTATTCACTTTCTTTCCCCTAGACAATGGGTTTTTAGAGTATACTCTTGGCACTTTGTGAAAAGCACCCAATTGGTGACTTGTGGTCCATAAATATTAAACAACTAAGAACACACTATGGTTTTGTTCAAGGGTGAGAATTGCAATGGTAAATGTTTACATAGCGATTTAACATTGGAAAATACTTGATAAACCTTCTACTTTGATCTTCATAGTAACCCTGACAGATAAATGTTCCAGGAATTGTAATGCCCATTTTATATAAAGATAGGGAAAAGGGTCTCAGAGACGGCAAGTTGTACAGAACTAGTTCTTATATTGTCAGATCCATTGCTCATTATACTATATTAAAATCAAAAACATAAAGAGGACCTTATATATTGAATGTCTAACCCAACTTACTCACTGAGGGACTAGGGAAATTGAGGCTTGATAAGTACCTAAAGTAGGGTCACAATAGCTAGTTAGGGGAAAAGTTGGGATAAAAACCCTGACCTTCAGTCTTTTGGTCCAGTATTCTCCTACTGTTTATAGTTTCCTCCTTTCCTACTGTTTCTGTGAACCATTAGTAAATCCTATGCAAGTCTTTCTCATCCACTCATTCATGTTCATGGTTTCCAAAGTAGCTCATAAATTCTAAATAGATTCTGATGGTTGGAATGGACATCCAGAGTTTAATTAGTCTGGTCCCTACTTGGACAAGAATTCCTTGTACCACACATCACCAAGTAGCTCCTATCTTGAAGAGTTGTAGTGTGTGGGGAGAAGGAGGAGTGGGGACTATTGTAATCCAATTTTAAACATTGGGTTTGGCAATCAAGAGAGGAAGGAGGCCAAAGAGCAAGAAAAATGTAAACTGAAAAGGATTGTTGCCCATTTTCTTTTCTTTTTTTAATATAATCTCTAGGAATCTGTTAGAATATTTCACTTAGAAATGGTGGGTGTTTTGTGCCAAGATGAGACCATTAGTACCAGGTTTGTGTGGGATGAAGGGCATGGGGCAGAATAGTAGGAAGGAGGTCTTCAGTGAGTGATGTGATTGTCATGAAAGATACAGTATTATGAGTATGATCTTCCCATCTGGCTTTATTTTACTGCATTTTTGCAAAGAAAAAGAAATTTACTCTATTCCCTTGACTCATCATGTTTTCATCATCTTCATCTTATTTCTCTAGGGTCTATTTTATTGTGTTCTTCTTTATTTTTCCAATTTTCTTCTAATTGGGAGATGGAAAGAAGGGTGTGGGTATGTGTATTTGTTTTGAAGTGAGCAGGACTTCATAAAGAACTCTGAAATAATGAAGTCTGGTTTTCTTTTGTAATGTGGCTAATATGAAAATGTTTTGCATGAATATACATGTATAATTTATACCAAATTGCTTGCCTTCTCAAGGAGGGAGGCAGTGGATATGGAAGTCAACATTTAAAAAAATCCTAAATATTTACAATTTTTGTTTACATCTAATTGAGAAAAAATAAAATAAAAAAAAGAAATAATGAGATCTGGGATTCTATAAAGGGAACATGACAGTTCACTTTTATGTGGTGATAAAGAAGAAGCACTGGTGTAAAAGTAATGGAAATTGCTTAATTACCCCAGTTTCATGGGTATTTACCTAATCAATTGTGGAAAGTCTTTAGCTCCTCTGAACTGGTCCATCTGTGCAAAGCCTTTTTTGGCCAGCACAAAAACTAATTTTTGGGTAATAGCAATAGCACACAGGACAGTCATGCTAGAAGAGAGGGTGGTATATTCCATGAGGATTAGGCAAAAAGACAGATCCAATGAATGGGGTACCATGGTGAGAGGTCCCTGAGTTTACCTCATATTTGTGTAGATTGGTGAAAGACCCAGGAGGTTACTTTCAGGGGAAGCAGTCACAAAGGATTATAGGGGAGAAGGGGAAACACATATTTGAACCTGATATAGCATTATGTGACAAAATTCCATCCACCCTGTGAGAGCTAAAACTTTATATTTTTGGTTCTCAGAGAACTGAAAGTGAACATACTCTTCTAATTCCTAATGATATGTTCAGAGATGATTCAGAGTTTTCAAAAGCCATGTTAACAGAGAAAACATGGATAAGTCCTACCGTTTCTACCTAAAAGTGCAATTAAAAAAGCCCTACAAAGAGATAGAAATGAAGTGAAACATATGTAAGCCTTTGTACAGCTGTCTTAGTGTCTCATAAGGTCCATAGCAGCTGGGTTATTTAAGGAGAAAGAAGGACTATTAGGTTTACCACTGGATAATTCAACTGGCTTCCATCTAGATAGTTTGGTTTATTTGTAGTAGAAGTCAAACATAGACAGGGTCTAGGAGGATAAAACTATGGTGCCTGTAGATCCAAAGAAATGTCTTTAATGTGAATGGATTTCTGTGCCTTAATCAGTAGCAAGAAGGTGGCCCTCATAACCCATGCTATTTTGCAGTATTTGAAGTATTTAATCCCAGTAGGATTTTAGATTTCTAGTAAGGGGTTTTGTAAGGATCCTTTAAATGGGCAGCCATGGTGCAAGGAGATTGAGTAGCCCAGAATTAATCTCTGTGGATATAGGACTGCCCTGTGGGTGGGATGCTGGCCATACTGAGATAGCTTCGTAATGGGTGATGGCTCTCTCACTGGTTGGCTGTGTGTGACCTCACAGGCCCTTTATAAGCCCACTGCAGACAGCAATTCACTCTCTTTAACCTGGCTCCCTAACCTGGGGTAGCCAAGCCAAGCTGATGGATAGCCCAGAGAGGTAAGGAGTTTGGTAGTGAACACGTGGGTCTTCAGACCAGGTGTTCACTAGGGAGTTAACAAGTCAGGGCATTATGTGAGTAGGTATAATAAAGGCTTTTAAGATTACACGTGGCTGTTCTTGAGCATGCTATTGGTTATTAAGCTATAGATTCAAGAGATCGTGGCCAGAGACCTTTGAAGGCCTCAGAGGAGGCGAGCCGGGTAGAGTTGACACTGCGAAGGTCAGTGGTCAAAGGTACTCTGTTGGGCCTAGGACAGACTAGTAATATTAACTGCCAGGAGGGCATGTTACAGGGTTTCCTTCCTTTTCCTTTCCTCCTCTTTTTCCCCTTCCTTTACCTTCATCTCCTCTACCCTTCCTTCCTCTCTCCTCCTTTCCCTTCTTCTACTCTCCCCTCCCTTTCCTTCCTCTCTTCTCCTTTCCCTTCCTCTTCCCTTCCCTCCTTTCCCTCCCTCTCTCCTCCCTTTCCTTCCTCTTCCTTTCCTTTCCCTCTCTTCCCTTCCCCTCCCTTTCCTTTCTAATCACCTTAATCCACTGGAGAAGGAAATGAAAAAGCACTCTAGCATCTTCACCAAGAAAAATCCATTGACAATATGGTCCATGGAGTAAGAAAAAATTGACACAATTAAATGAATGAACAATAAGTCGATTCACAATTGATGTACCCCAAAGTCTGTCTCTTCTAGACTATTATTTGCAAAAGGCTGCCTTTGCCCATGTGAATATAAAAAAACAGTGCAACTTTATGGTTCTGGGTACAGATGCTATTTCATTTCTCTGGACCAGATTGAGATGTAGAAGCAGTGAAGTGAAGGCTATCTTCTTGTATAATTTTTGCAAGCATATGTACCATTGATGGCTTGCATGCTTTTTATTTAAATAATGTGGCCTGTGTCTCTGGACTTAAAATTCTGGACTTAGTAGAATTGAAAACCATACCTATGGTTTCATTGATACAGGAACATCCAACTTCATTAGATGAAAAAATTCCCTATACCAATGTAGATCAGCCCCTTCTTTGCTTCTTAGGAATATCTAGGGCATTGAGATTGTTTGATTTCCCCTTTGTCATATAATCAGTATATCTTAAGAGTCAAGACTTGAAATCAGGTTTTCCTGACTCTTCATCCAGCATATCATTCTGCCTTTCTAGTAGAATTATCCTAGAAAAATGAGATACTTTATTAGAATCTTGTAAAAACTGAGAGATTAACACTATTGCTTTTTTTCCCTCAAGCCTCATGGATTTAATAGACTAAAGTAGAATGTGACTTTTAAAATCATATTTATACGTACTAATAATAGGTGTCTCCCCAGGCTCTGTTCTGGCCTTTATTTCTCATATACTATATCACTTGATGATCTTATCAATTGCTATACATTCAATTATCATCTCTATGCAGATGAATCTATTATCTGCAGCCTTGCATTTCCAACTGCCTGTTGAAAACCTTTTAACAGGATGTCTTGTAGACATATTAAACTCAACATGTCCAAAACTGAAGTTATCATCTTCTGTTTTTACTCCCTGTCATGTTTCCCTCTTTCTAACTTTCCTGTTACTGCTGAGGGGACCACTAGTAACCACATTTGAAACCTAAGTATTACTGTAAGCTCCTCACTCTCTCCTCTCCTACATAGCCAATCATCTTCCAGTTATATAATTTCTATCTTCATAATATCTCTTAAGCTCTCCCTTCCCTCCTGTTACTCTCACACTATCTCTTTGTTCGCCCCTGAGTCATATGAGGAGGTGAACTTACTCCTTACCAAGGCCAAACCCTCTACCTGTTCTTGTGATTCCATTCCATCCTATCCCTTGCAACATATTGCCCTCTCTGGAATCTTCTCTCTTTCACTTATTTTCAATCTTTCCTTGTCTACTGCTTTATTTCTGACTGACTACAAATATTTTCTTCTCTCATTATATAGCTAAACTCCTTGAAATGGCCATTTGTAATAGGCGCTTCCACTTTCTCCCCTCCCATTCTCTTCATCTTTTGCAAACCTGTTTCCACCTTTATCATACCATTGAAATTATTCTCTAAAAATTATTTAATTATCTTTTCATTGCCAAATCTGATGGTTTTTTTCTTAGTCCTCATTGTCTTCAATGATGCTGTAGCCTTTGCTTTCTCCTTCATGGACTCCCCTCTCTAGATTTTCAGGATGTCACTCTCTCCAGATACTCTTCCTACTATCTGACAGCTCCTTCTCACTCTCCTTTGCTAGATTATGCTCATCCATATCATGTCCTCTAACCATTAGTGTCCTTCAGAATTCTGTCCTAGGCTCTCTCTTCATCTCCTTCTATACTACTTCACTTCATCATCTCATCATCTCCCATGTATTGAATTACCATCTCTAGGCTGATAATTCTTAAATTTATCTATCCTGCCCCAGTCTCTTAAATAACTTCTAAACTCATATCTCCGGCTTCTTTTCACTATCTCAAAGTGGATGTCCAGGAGGCATCTTCAACTCAACATTTCCAAAATTTAACTCATTATCTTTCCCTCTTATCTTCCCTATTACTGTAAAGGGCAACACCATCTTCCCAATCCCTCAGGCTCACCTAGGTATGATCTTCAGTTCCTCACTATATCTCACACCCAATATCCAATCTGGTTCCAAGGCCTGCTCAATTTCAGTTTTGGGTTATTTTTCAAACATGTTCCTTTTTAAATTCTGATACTATCACCAACCACTCCAGTACAGACCCTTGACACTTCATGCCTGGATTACTGCAAAAGATGCTGATAGGATTGCCTCCTCAAGTCTCTACCCACTCATTCATTCTCTATTTAGTCACTAAAGTGATTTCCTGACCATGTTGCCTTCTTATACATAATAAATTCTAGTGGCTCCTTATCATGTCCAGGATCAGATACAAAATTCTCTGTTTGATATTCAAAGCCCTTTGTAATTCATACCTGTTCTACTCCAGCCTCTTACTCATTGCCATACATTTTTGAAACCAGTGATATTAGCCTTCTGTCTGCTCCATGAACAAGGCATCCTGTCTCTCAACTCTAACATTTCCTCTGGCTGTCTCCATTTCTTCCACAACTCTGCCTATAGACTTCTTGGTTTCCATTAAAAGTCCTATTTTTTTTAATGCAGACAAGGAAGCAACAAACTGGGAAAACACTTTTACATCCAAAGGCTCTGATAAAGGCCTCATTTCTAAAAATATATAGAGAATTGACTCAAATTTATAGTAGTTCAAGCCATTCTCCAATTGATTATTGGTCAAAGGATATGAATAGACAATTTTCAGATGAAGAATTGGAAACTATTTGTAGCCACAAGAAAAAGTGCTCTAAATCATTATTGATCAGAAAAATGCAAATTAGGACAACTTTGAGATACCACTGCACACTTGTCAGATGACTGAGATGACAGGAAAAGACAATGACAAATGTTGGAGGGAATGTGGGAAAATGGACACTGATACATTGTTGGTGGAGTTGTGAACTGATTCACATTACAGTACAGTGCTATTGTAATCAAGTGGTCTCACATCACTTCTGGAGAATTATATGCAGTTCTGGTCACTGTATTGTAAGGCACTAACAAGCTAGACAACCAGAATGGTGAAGGGCCTTGAGTATATGCCATATTAGTGTCAGTTGAAGGAATTAGGAATGTTTAGCCTGGAGGAGAAAAGATTCTAAGGGAACATGCTCTGAAGGACTGTCATATGGAAGGAGGATTTGGTTTATTTTGTTTGTCTCTAGAGGGCAGAACCAAGAGCTCTGGGTAGACGCTAGACAGAAGAAAATTTAGGTTGATGACAGTAAAAGCTCTTCAACAGTGAGAGCTGCCTTGAGAGGGGGCGAGTTCCTCCTTTGTGGAGTTCTTTAAGCAGAGGGAGATGACCATTCTCTAGGTCTGTTATAGTTATGACTCTTTTTGTGCATTGAACTAAATAACTATCGAGGTCCCTTACCACTCTCAAATTCTGCAATCTGTCCAGTGCCTCTTGGACAGCTGAGTTCACTTTTTTTTTTTTTTTTTTTTGGAAGATTTCCTGGGATTGTGGGCCACTCAGTCAATATGTTCTATGTTTTTAGAACTCTCAGTACCAAGAGTTAGACACAAAGTGAAAGGTTACCTTTGATTCCTTCCCTACCTTTTTCCCAACAAAGAACAATACCATAATATAGTGAATATCTTCATTTCCTTTATTTTAAAAAAATGGGTATTGAATTAATTGAGTGAAAATCCAAAAGGATTAGTTCTCATTTCAGTATTTTGCTCAAGCATATTAAGGCTCTACAGAAACTACTCTTTTTAATTTCATGTGATTATCAGTTTTATCAATCTCAAAACATAATAACCCTGCTATCCCAGGCTTGGTTTATATATTGAACAACTGAGATTTAGGAAGTTTATAAAATTTTTAAAAATTAAAAAATTAAAAATTTTAAACTTATGGAATAAAATACTCTAGCATTTTCCTTCTCCAGCGCTTCCAAACTCCCCATCTCTGTTGTTGTTGTTGTTGTTGTTTTTTATAGGCGAAGAGGCAGATTTCATTCATGGATAAAGAGAAGGGGAATGAAGAATTAAAGAAGGAAAAGACTGTAAAAGCATTCAGAAAGTAGGAAGAGAAGAAAATGAGCCCTGTAGTCCATAATCCTAAATCACATCGTTTATTTTGAAAGGCATAAGATAATATAAACATAACGTAAAATTATAATGGGAAGAGCACTGGCTTCAAAATCCCATCAGTGCTGTCTTAAATGTGATAGAAAAGGAAAAAGGATAAGCAAACACAAATATTATTGACCCTGTAAGCAACCCCTTGGCAAACACTTGACTTAGAATCTCAGGCAACTCATGTTACAGTAGGAGACTTTCTTCAGGGAACTCAAAGGCAAACACAAAGAAAAGCCAGCTGGATATTAAAGCAGCAGGTTGGGAAGCTGGACTTGGAGATAGGAAACCTGCTTCAAACACTTAATAGTTGTGTGGTACTGGGCAAATCCATCATCTTTCTAAATTTCACTTAATTCATGATGTCCCAGTTCTAAATCTATGACCTTATGATATCTGATTTTTTGAACCCAACTTCTCAAACTCTACTGCAGAGCTACAAAAAAGTATGCTTTGGCTCTGTTCCTCTCCCCTTTCTAAAACACTCAATTTCAGTCTTTTGTAAGGTCTGATATAACGTCATCCAAAAGACTCCCCTTCTCCCTAGTTTATATGCTGCCTTGAGGCAGCATCACAGTAATAGAAACACTGTTGACCTCAATAAAATTATTGACAATAGCTGTAGCCTTCTTGCTTCCCCGTTGAACTGCCCCTACCTTCTTGATTATGAGAACAGACAAACTTGAAGGAAGAAGAGCTAGATTTGAGTCCCACTTCCTGGCTGGAAGATGTCAGACAAATCACTTAACCTTGGTAGTCTTAATTCTCTCAGACAAATGGGGATGGAATCTTGCACAATTTTCTTCTAACTGGTACTGTGTCTCAGCAAGAAAATAGCATAGAAGTACTTTGTGAACAGAAGGCAGCTAGGGGAGGTGGTACAGTGGATAGAGTGCAGGGACTTGGGGTTGGGAAGACTTACCTTCCTGAATTCAGACCTGGTCTCAAACACTAACAGTGTGATCCTGGGCATGTCACTTAGCCTTGTTTGCCGCAGTTTCTCTTCTGTAAAATGAGTTGGAGGAGGTAATGGCAAACCATTTCAGTATGTCTGTCAAGAAAACCCCAAATGGGGGTCATGAAGAGTTGGATATGACTAAAATGACTGAAGAACAGCAACATCACATATAAATATGAACTATTATGAGTGGAGGGGAAGAAGAGAGAGCACTGAGGAGCATGGAATAATAAACGGATTGAGCATTTGCTTATTTCACAATCTCCTGCCTCTTAGCAAGTCAGGAAGAGAAAGCCAGGGAAAAGTGGTGGATGGAACATAGCTCTAGCTATATTCCATGCAATTCCTGCACACAAAACTAATTCATTTCTTGGCATGCCATTGGTTATACAGTACGGGCAAGGAAATATCTGCCCAACAAAAGCTGATCAACAAACTTATTTTCCTTTCCAGTTTATGAAGAATCTATTTCTATATACATGCACAAGATTAGTCTGGCATGAGAAAAATAAACAGCCTGACTTGTTTTTCTTATGATTGAATTTCCTGTTTTTTCTCCACCAAGACTCTCTCACTTCTACTTTGCAGTATTCACAGTGTGGGGTAAATTAAGAACAAATGGGTCTCTGAGGCAACATAGGCACAAGGCCCCAAAAAGGAATTATTGTTTACAATGTGGTTTGTAATATGAAATGGAACTTTGGGGCCCCTTAAACCTGAGACACTTTGGACAATCGCCACTTTTCCCCTAATACATTCTTAATTCACCTCACAGTCAATCATTCAATAAGCATTAATTCAGTACCTACTGTGTGCCAGGAATAAGTGCAAGGGATACAAAGATTACCTAAGGAAGGGAGAAAACATGAAAATAACTTCAAACAAAGACATATAGGGTAAATAGAGATAAGGCAATAGTATTAATGGGGGATGAGCAAAGGTTTCTCAAAGGAGGAATTTTAGCTAATACTAAAACTAAAGAAACTTTATATATTGAACAAACTGAGATTTAGGAAGTTTATAAACTTGCTAAGAAGCCAAGAAGCAATGGACACCTTCCCAGATCCTTTTTCTTGTATGAAACTGACTGGAGGAGAAGAAGTTGGAAAAGATATTTGAGAAGTGTCACTATCAATGAACCATCCAAAATGTGGTCTGGGTTGGCCATGGGGCAGCTATAGGGATGAAAAAGATATTTACAGCATGGAATTGGACCATCAGGATTTTATACTGTCTCTATAGAAATATTCATATTCTCTGATCATGACATTTCAGTATTTCCAAAGCTAAGTGATTTCATCAGTATGTATACTTCTTTTGGTAAAAATCAAATTCCCTTCTTTTAAGTCTTTTAAATACTTTTTATTAAGAAAATCTTCATGAGTTACTATGGCTGAAAATATTCTTTACTAGGAGGGCCAAGCTCCTAGTGATGATGAGAAGCACACATTTTCTCATCAGGTCATATTCTACACTTTTTTTTTCAGCTTGGTAGAAACTACTAGAGATTGTGTGAGCTAGTATCATTTGGGGAATGCAAAGTTCTGGAACCCTAGAATCTTAGAGGAGAAAGACTTCAGAGGCCCCATCTCATCTTACTGGTAATCCATAATAAATGATCATCCATTCTTCACTTGAACTCAGATTACAATGGGAATGGAGGTGAACGTTGTCTAACTTAATATTAAGGGGATCTTCATAAGGGATTCTTTTCTCTTTTAAGCATTTCAGAAACACTTAACCCACTGTCTTTGAGATAACATTTTCTGTTTTTAAAGAGCTGTAAGAGTTAGGAAACTTTTCTTTATGTCAAGCTAAAATCTTTCTTTCTTCAACTTTCACATCTTCTTCCTACTTCCTAGTTCTGTCCATAATATATTCTTGATAAAGCTGTCATGTATCTTTGCAATCACTGCTTCCATTTCCAGATTACAGCAATCATCTCTTTAAGAATCTGCTTTAGAATTTTCCCAGAAATAGAAAGCAAGGCCAATAGTTTGCAGACTATTCTCTTCTCTTTTCTTTTCTTTTTCTTTCTTTCTTTTTTTTTTTTTTGAAAATTGGGTCATTTGATCTTCTGTTTTTCATGATGTTTTAAATCCTATTGATTGGCTTTGCAATCTTATCTCTTAGTTCTTTAAGTAGGCAAGGGTGTAGCTCATCTGAACTAGGTGCTCACTATAATGACATCAATTCATCAATGACAGATAAAAACTCTCTTAGCTTCTCTACTTATCTTGGCTAGCAACTTCTTGTTAGTCATTTTTGTTCTATAATTTTAAGTACAAAGACTATTATTCTTTGCAGAGAAAGCAAGAGCAAAATGCTTGCTCATCAGTGTTAAAATAAAGGATTTGAGAATAAGGGATTAATTATGTCAAGAAATTTTGAGATATATAAGGAAATTGATTGCAAGTCATTTTGCTTCTTTTTTTTTTTTTCCCCGTAAAATAATGAGTGGGTTTCTCTGTTGAGATGATGGGGGAAAGAGTAGTATGGAAAGCTTGGGGACAGAAGACAAGGCTTGTAACAGCTATAATCGAAGATCAAGTGATTCTAGGCTAACTTGTAGTCTAGTCATAGAGAATTACATCATCTTTGATCAGTTGCCAAGCCTTGTGACTCTAATCCTATGTCTTTTCAATTTATTTCCATCTTTTTTCTCATATGGTCACCTTCCTAATTCAGATACTCATCATTTTGTCTTGCCTAGACCAGAGCATTAGGTTCCTAATTGTGCTCCCTATTTCCATTCTCCTCCCACACCATGCTTAATCCATTTTCCATACTATTGTCAGATTAAGATTACTAAAACTCAGGTCTGCCCTTATTATTCTCCTGCTTGAAAAACTTCAATGACTTTCTATATGAACTCTTATTTAAAACCTTCAACTATCTGACGCCATCACCTTTTTATAGCAAAATTCATTTTCTTCCATCTTGCACATTAAGTTCCAGTTTAACTGGCCAATTGGATTTTTCCTGAGCTAAACATGCTGATTCTTACCTCCATATATCTGTACAGATCCATGTGCTCAAAAATATTTCCTTCTTCACCCAACTTCTTAAATCCCTAACTTTCTTCTCAAAACCTTTCTGATGCATACTATATTTCATAATCACATAAATATGAAGTTTGAAGGTACGATTGAGACCATTTTACTGATGAGAAAACTGACACCTAGAACCACTAAATAACTTACCCAAGATTATACAGGTAGTAAGAGGCAGAGATGAAATTGGAACCTGGCAATCTTTCTATGCTTATCTCCTCCCCAAATGATCTTGTATTTGCTTCTCAGTGTAAATATTGTATTCTGTACCTTCTCCAGTTAAATATAAGTTTTTGAGAATGGGAAATATTTCATACATTCTCAGAGTTTAACATAGTGTCTATCATATAATAAACCTTAATAAATATCTGCTGATTTGAATTGACTGCCATGAAGATGCTCCAATCAACTTCCTCTCTGCTTTATACTTATTACATGGATAATTGACCAGGGCTAACTTAAGAGAATTCCCAGGTATTTTCCATGTGAGGGAGGAATGTATCTTGGGACGTTCCCTAAGAGTATATATTAAACTCATAAAAGACTGATCTCTAAAGCTTTATGTCTCATTCAACATTCATACTGAACACTGCACTTTTTTCCCCATGAAAGCCCCTTCTCATGCATAACCACAATTCCTAATTCAACTTTTGTCTGGCCTCTGAATCTAACCGAAAAAGTTCCAGTGTAGAATGTTTCTATGGAGTTTTCTATGTAACAGGAAGTGTTCAGATTCAAAACATATGTCCAAATCGCTGACTTTGCATTTTGGATTAAATTACTAAAACTGAGAAAGAAAATCAATCTTAGGAAGTGAAAGTGGTGGCAGTGTGATTTTAGACAAAATAAAATGTTTGGCATTAGACTGATTCATGCTAAATGGGGCTTCTTTTATAAATTAGCCTTTCTAATTCTTTACCCTTCTTTGAATTACTTCATATGAAATTCTTCATAAACTCTTTGAACATTTACAATCGGATGTTCTTTAGATATCTTAGATATATATACTAAACAGAAATCATTATTTTACCTCTCAAACCCTCTCTTCTTTATTATTTCCATATAATTATTGAGGGTGCCAACATTGTTTTTTTTTCTTAGATTTCAAACTGCTTTGAAATCTTTGAATTATTCTTAATTCTTCACTTTCTCTCCCTGACTCCTGTCATACTTGGAGTTACCAAATCTCTTGATTCTACTTCAATATCATCTCTTAATTAATTAATATCTTAATATATATATTGGATTACTTGCCATCTAGGGGAAGGGGTGGGGGAAAGTGAGGGAAAATTTGGAACACAAGGTTTTGCAAGGATGAATGTTGAAAATTATCCCATGCATATGTTTTGAAAATAAAAAGCTTTAACTAAAAAAAATGTCACCTCTTATACCTATCTCCTTTTCATACAATCCTCACTCACATAATCATTACCCTAATTCAGATCTTCATCACTTCTGTCCTGGATTACTGCGTCATTATTGGTCTCACTACCTGAATTCAATCTAGTCACTGTCTATAATTGTCACATAAGTATTAAAATGATATTCCAAAACACAAGTGTAATCATTCACTCCCTTGCTCAACAAATTTCAGAGGTCGCCAGGTTGCTTCTAGGGAGAAACATAGATTCATCCACTTGCCATTCAAGATACTTGATGTCTTGTTTCCAAACTGTCTTTCTGTAATGATTATATATTATTTTGCATCACATGCCTTTACAATTAAGTCAAATTCTTCTATACATATTTCTACATTTATCATGCTGGACAAGAAAAATCAGAGCAAAAAGAAAAAAAAATGAGAAAAACCTCCCAAAAGCAAGCAAACAACATCAACAACAAAAAAGTGAAAATAAGTCCCCATGGTCCTTTTTCTCTCCATACAGTTCTATTGGAACTGGCCTGAATTGTCTCATTGTTAAAAAGAACCATGTCCATCAGAGTTGATGATCACATAATCTTGTTGTAGTGGTCTACAATGCTGTCTTGCTTCTACTTACTTCACTTGGGATCAGTTCATGTAAGTCTCTCCAGACTTTTCTGAAATCATCCTGCTAATCATTTCTTACAGAACAATAATATTCCACAACATTCATATACCATAATTTATTTAGCCATTCTTCAACTGATGGGCATCCACTCAGTTTCTAGTTTCTTGCTACTATAAAAGGGCTGCCACAAACATTTTTGCACATGTGGTTTTCCTTCTAATATTGTGTACATTAGTTTTGTTTGTACAAAAGTTCTTAAATTTAACATGATCAAAATTATCCATTTTTCATTTCATAATGTTCTCTAGTTCTTCTTTTGCCATAAATTCCTTCCTTCTTTACAGATTTGAGAGGTAAACTATCCTTTGTTCTTTTAATTTGCTTATAATATCACCCTTTAAGTCTAAAACATCCCATTTTGACCTTATCTTGTTATAAGGTGTTAGATGTTAGTCGTACTATTTTCTGTCATACTATTTTTCAACTTTCCCAACAATTTTTGACAAATAGAATATGTAGAGTTTTATAGCCCTTTGGGCATAGTTTCAAATTGTACTCCAAAATGTCTAAACCATTCCACAACTTTACCAACAGAGAATTCCTGTCCCAGTTTTCCCACATCCTCTCCAATATTTATCATTCTCTTTTTCCTGTCATCTTAGCCAATCTGTTAGGTATCAGGTGGTAACTTAGAGTTGTTTTAATTTACATTTTTTCTAAACAAAGTGATTTAGGGCATTTTTGTATGATTACAGATGATTTTAATTTTTTTATCTGAAAATTGTCTATTAATATCCTTTGACCACTTATCAATTGGGGAATGAATGACTTTTATTCTTATAATAGAGAATATACTATAAAAGTCTCACTTCTTTATATATTTTAGAAGTGAGTCTTTTATCAGAAACACTGGCTATAAAAATTCTTTCCCAGCTTTCTGCTTTCTTTCTAATCTTGGCTGCATTGCTTTTGTTTGTGTAAAAAAATCATTTTATTTAATGTTATCAGAATTATTCATCTTTTTATTTTATAATGTTTTCTGGGTTTTTTTTCTGGTTATATATTCCTCCCTTCTCCAAGGATTTCAGGTAGACTATTCCTTGCTCTACTCATTTGCTTATAATATCATGCTTTATCTTCCTATTTTTCTGTTTAGCTTTTCTGTTTAGTTTTTAAAGCCTTGCATGACCACGACCCAAGCTATCTCTCCACCCTCATTAGACACTATTCTCCAAAATGCACTCTACAATTCATGCATGTTTCTCATCTACACCACTTGATCTCCTGCCTTTACATCCTTCATATATGGAATGCATTCCCTTCTTAACTTAGTCTCAAAGTCTCTCTCTTCTTAAAAATGTAGTTCAGGTACCATCTTCTGCAGAATGTCTTTCCTGATTTTCCTAACTGCATTGTAAGCACAGTTAAGTGATCTCTCAGTGCGAGAATCGTCTATCTTTCTCTTTTCTCTCCCTCTCTTGTTTTTCTGTTTGTTTCACTGCAGACATTTATTTATGAAATCTGAAATACATATGCATCTTATATAGCACAGTATTTTATAACAAGTGACTAAGGCTCAGGATTGGTAGGGTTTCTTTTTTGACAGTTTTTTGTGACTTTGCCACTGACCAACTGGCTGCACAGTTGGGTTCAAATTAAAAAACATCTGTTTACTTAAATTGATCAATGATAAACTACCATATGGCATCCCATCATAGACATAATAATAACTTACATTTTTAAAAATTGCAAAACTCCCAAGTATGGTCTGAATAGATTATAATGTCAATGGAAAATGTTTAACAAAATAGACAAAAAATATAATACAATACAGATAGTGGTACTTGTGGTTTTCTAAGTCAATATTGGACCCACAGGATTCTATTTCTCTTTGAATTTGACACCACTACATTAGAAGACTTTAAGGTTTACAAATAACTTTCTTTAGAACTGATTACATAATGTCTTATTGTTTCTGTTGCATACATTAGGATTTGAGGCTCAAAGAAATCAAATGAACTTAGTAAGATTACATAGGATTTGAAACTGAGTTTCCTGATTTCACAAATAACCAACACTTTTTCCATTAAGCTGAATTGTCTTTTTAAGGGAAGGTGTTAAGAGCACTTTGCCAATTAGGAACTCCGGGATGGAGTGGTGGTTTTGCCATTTACTAGGCTTATGACCTTAGTAAGTCACATAGGCTCATCTATAAAATGAAGGGACTAGACTAAATTATCTCTAAGATCTCTGGCAATTCTAAATCCTTTAATCCTAAATTATTTCCAGTCTCTGAGCCTAAGTATCCTCATCTAAAAAATTCTATTTTTGAATTATATCAATGTATTCCAATTTTTTCAAGGATGAGAACTCTCTCTTTCTCTCTCTCCTTCTCTTTGACATCTTAGACTATTGAATAACCCCCATGTAAAAGGAGTTGTATCTGAGTGGTCTTTCATTGAGGAAATATAGGATGAAAAAAGCTATTGCAAATTCATTATGATTTTAAAATGTATATGTATCTTATTAACCACATTGGTTGAATGTATTTGAAAATTAGAAATATAGATATTGTGAAAGACAGTATTTTTTCTTTGACTGAAGTAAGTTTAGGATATTTCTTATACTAAGTTATTCTACACATTTTGTTGAAGCTACATAATGATAAAAATGACATTTTCTGGTACCTAAATTTGAATTTTAGGTTTGTTGTAATATCTCTGTGCCTCAAAGTTGTCTGTGGTCTTTATCTTTTGGTTCCCTTTCACTTCTAATATTATATAATTATGGTTGTATGAGAGATAATAGCAGATAGGAGATATAGTAGACAGAGTATGGAGCCTGGAGTCAGTAACATTCATCTTTATGAGTTCAAATCTGGCTTCAGACACTTATTATTTGTGTTAACTCTGGATAAATCACTTAACCAGGTTTGCCTCAGTTTCTTCATCAGTAAAATGAGCTGCAGAAGGAAATATAAAACCACTCTAGTATGCTTGCCAAGAAAACCCCAAATGGGATCCCAAAGAGTCAGACACAACAATGAGTAATAATAGCTACTCTAGAGATCATAAGCAAGGCATTTCACCTAAACCTCATCCAGAGGAAACAGCCAAGAGAAAAAATCTGACTCAGGAACGAAGCAGAAGTCTGATGCAGACCATTGCTGTGACCATTATCAATTCCCATATAGTAAGTGAGCTAAGTGATATATTGTAAGCATTGTAATTGAGCACAATATTCTTAAATTGCTGCAAATGTGTAAATCTATTATTTCACCAGAGCCTGCCTATGGGATTCCAAATGTGAAATCCTCTGATATTACAAGGTAATAGTAACTTAAATTTTATATAACACTTACTATGTGCCAGGCACTATGCTAAGAGCTATAATAGTAACAACAACAACAACAACAATAATTAGATTATTATCTAATTTGATGCTCACAACAGTCTTAGGAGTTGGTACTATTACAACCCTAATTTTACAGTAGGGGAAGATGAGGCAAACAGAGCTTAAATGACTTGCTCAGAGTCATAGATCTAATAAATTTCAGAGGCCAGCTTAGAACTAGGGTCTGCCTTACTCTATCCAAGCCTGAAGCTCTATCCACTACCCTAAAAGGTAAAGAAGTTATCCATGTATTTGAGTGTTTTCTAATACAGTCCTGGCTTTAACTGAAGTTTCCAGTTATGTACTATGTTTTTTTTACAACCTTCATTCCATATATAAAATAAATAAATTAAATTTTATTCAATTTCATTTTCAATATTAGAAAAGTTCAACAGATAATAAGTGACTCCAAAGTCAACTGTGGATATGACATTTTTCCTCATCTAACCTGTTGCCAAATGTATATGTAAGCTGGAGCTGACCTCTAGAAATTTTTTTTCCTAGTATGATGAAAATAGACATCTTTTTGCTCAGGTTTTTTTTTTAGGGATTGTGTTGAAGGTGCCTTTAAAATGGGAAAGAAAGTCCATGATAAAGAAATATTTAACAAATGGCTGAGTCTTGTGGATTTATTTGGTTTTTTTTGGGGGGAGGGAAAGCAAAAGGTTTTATAATAACAGTTCAGAACCAAGACATTGTTACAAGAAATTATAGAAGTTGTTCTCAAGGAGCCTATGGTTAGTGACCGATGTGAATTATGCAAAAAATGGTGTACATTGTACAACACATCATTTCCCAAAGAGAGTAGAATCTAGTCAGGCATGACCTGATGTCTGGAATTATAATTCATAAATTCAAACCTCTGTAAAACAAATACAAAACTCAAAATATCCTGGAGAATTTGATCAATAACCTGTAATGGAACTGACCTCTGGCAACAAACAACACTGTTACCATAACTGCCAAGACATAATATTGAATCACAAAACCTGATGAGTATTTTCAATAGATAGTGGAAGCCAAATATTCATAATCTTCAAATTAAACAGAATGAAAAGATTTCATAATATAGAGAAAAAGCAGAAATTAAAATCAGTTGAGAACAGTAGACATGCATGAAATTGCTATTGCCCTTTGTGTTCCTAGGTGTGCCAAAGATATTTTCAGAGAACCTATAAAGGGATTTATTTTACCCAACCATACACAAAAAATGAAATAATATGAAATAATAGTAATAGGAAAACAACTTGTCTTAGAAACATTTCTATCTGAATCCAATGGGGAAAAAGCTTAGGGTAAGAAAATAATAATAATAGCAATCCATTTTCTATGTTGTGTAGCATGGAATAATGATAAAATAAAGAACTGTTGTAATATTTGTCTTAGCAGGACTCCTGAAACACCAGCAAGTGGGATTAGCATCCCAATCATTATGGAAAAAATTGCTCTGAATATTCAAAGATGGATAGCATGGTATTTCAGGTTAACTTTATTTAAAATTCTTGTGACAATCAACTCAAGTTGAGTTAATGAATAAAAGCCCTACTTATAAATACATTACTGGTCCTTCAGGAATGATACATCAAGTAATGAGTCATCAAGATCATTGATAACACATTATAGAAGTTATCCTCAAATATGAAGGGTGGGTAGGGAAAGGGAATATGGCAGGTCATGGGTCAGATGCTGAGGAGTCCATCTTCCTTCTTTGACAGAAAAGGAGATGGAGATTAAAATGGGAAATAGTCTAAATTGTCTTTTTCTGGTAAAAAGTTTTAGAAAAATTTGAAGGAAACTGAAGGAAGACTGGTTAAGTGACATCATCTCAAATTCAAAATGAAAGGTCTAGATTGGATAATCTCAAATTTCCCTTCCAATTAGACTTTCCAGTGACTCCATAGTTAAAATTAGGTTTGATTTGGAGTTAAGCTTTCTTGTGTATTCAAAGTTCTTTGGAAAAATCTAGCTGCTTCACTCCTTCCCAGCTACAAAATAAAGCACAGAAGACTTACATTTGAATGGTTCTTGTTAGACAGAGGTACCCATGGGCAGTGAATTGGGCTGTTTGCCCTGTGGTCATTCTTTCAGATTTGGGGATAGGTGGGTAAAGAAGGAATGAAAGGGATGGGAGATGGCTTATAACTTAGCCTGCTCACCAACATACTGGATATTAAGAATAATCTTTAGCCCAATGAATAGCAGGACCATAAGAGTTAGGACTGATGCAATGCTAATGATAAAATAATACCTTAACCCTTCCTCTACTTCATTCCTAAGATTGAATTGGGGTGAGTGGAGGGGAGACATAGCTCTCTAAATTATTCAGTTGTGATGTATCCAATTTTTTCCCTGTCTTTGTTTCTTCCCATGGAACAATGGACTCTTCTGTTTCAGAGCTTCTATTGGTTTATGTTTAAAGAGTTTTCTGGAGGAGACCCAGCAAGAAAATGCCTTCAATAGCTTTTGTTTTCTTAGATGGAAACTTTCCACTTCTAAGCTGTAAAGAGAAAAGATCAAGATATACTAAGGAAAGGGGCAATGCAGAAATGGTGCTGTGGTGATGAAGATAGAGGAATTAAATGTTAAGTATGGGTAGAAAATGTACCAAGATATTTTGAGGACTATATTTGTTCTTCAAGCTAAATACATAGAATGTGATAATTCAAAAGAATAAGAGCCACTTAAGATTTTTAAAGTTGTTGGGTTGCCCAGGCAATGCACAGGCATTTGTGGATGGTTTGTTGTTAGCAGTAAACATTTACACTGTTTCCCATCTTCAAATACTCATCCACAATACATAAGGATTTTAGAGTTTGGAAAGTGAATATCTTAAGAATTATCTAATCCATCTCTTCATTTTGTAGGTGGGAAGATGAGGCTTTCTGGCTGTGCATTGATTTGGTCTATGTCACATAACCTTAGCAAAGCCAGGACTAAAACTCAGGGATTCTGATCCTCAGCTTTGTGCTTCTTTTATTTCATCTTACTGTTTATTCTCCACCAAAAACCCCAAACAAACAAACAAAAAACTCTGTGCTTCCTCCCCCTCCCTTAAATTTTTTTTAAATTTTTAACTTTTTACCAAAGGTAATTTTTCTTTGCTGCTCAATGAAATAAGCTGGAATTGATAGGATGTTTTTTTTTTTCCCAGTTGGGGAAATGGAGGACTGGTAAAGTAGGGAAGGGATAGTCTAAAAGGATAATCAAAACTATGATGCAGGAAACAGAATTTGTTCTCTCAACCTATAATTATTTTCCCTCATTTCAGCTCCATCTCTGGACCCTCACTGATTCTTCGCATCAAAACCTTGGGCACCAAGACCACAGATATTCAGTGATTGTGGGGACAAGGGATTCAGACCTATTCTGGTTCCAGTTCTTCACAGACATGTTGGAGTACAGTGAGAGGAGGTGGAAATGACTCCTGTCATTATATGCCTTGATTTGCATAAGAAGCAGATCCAGGGAGACTAAAGAAAGCTCCTTCTGCACAGAGATGGAAAGTTGCGAAAACTTCATTTTTACATAAATTGACTACTGACTGGTTTAAGTGGAGGTTAGTTGGGTCTACTGCCTACTTTTCTGCAAGTTTTTTTTCCATACTAGAAGTTTATTTTTAACATTCTGGGAAATAATGCTGCTCAAAAAGTTCCATCTCCTTTTTCTGTAATTGATTAAAATGTTGCCCCTTTTGCTTGGTCTATTCTTAGCCATTGATTGGGGCATTTAATGCAGGAAAGGGGAGTGAGGAAGGGAATGTGAAAAAGAACAGGAGGGAGAAGTACTGTGGTCCAGATCATAGACAGAAAGATTTTAGAGGAGGCAAGATGGTATTGAGCTGAAAGAACTTTCATCATCTGCTCTGTCTTTGCCATCACATCCCTGGGTTTACAACTGACTGAGTTGCAGTGTGAAGCAGTGACAGAAAAGTTCTTCCCTGTGACAAAAACCTAAAAGAAAAAAGCATTAGCCTTAAGACCTTCTGACCTTTCCCAGATCCATGTTTTTGCTGGCCCTGGGATCAGACTTCCCAAATTTTCTCAACTGCCCCTGCATGTGAATCGAACCTCAGTTACAAACTGTACATTGTTTACATACTTTTCCTGACTCAAATGAGGAGCAGCCACAGGGACTAAACTAAGCAAACTGAACTGTATATTCCTTAGAATTCTTGAGTTTATAGTAATTTACATACTTTCTGGGGGTTGCTGGGATTTGGGAAAATTAAGACAATATGAATACATGGTAGATGCTTTATTTTATATTGTTTTATTGTTATAATGTTTTGGTTATTTACTTTTGTTTTCTCCTATGAAAAGTATATGTGCCTTAATTATATCTAAGTATGTCCTACCATTTATTGTAGGAAGTCACTTCCATTATGACCAGGACAAATGCTGAGGGCCCCACAAACTGTACCAAGTTTGGAGAAGAGGTAGAGTTTATAAGATGTGGATGCTTAAGAGCTTATTCTGTTTCAAGAAACCCATAATAATCTATGCTCCTTAGTTACATAATTGGGGTTTCCATATAGAAAAGCAAAGTTTAAATGACAGAAGGTTGTCCATTCTCTGAGAGCCACAGAGTTTGACATTTTCTCAGCACTTTCATTCAATAAGATAGCCACCAAGTTGAGCGTGGGCTGCCCAGTGACAGATCCTTCTTTTTATGCTTTTAAAAATTGTATTGATTTTTTTTTTAAAATTTACAGCTTTGTATCCAAATATATTCTCTATATATCTCTTCCTCCCCCTCTTCAGGAAGTCATTTCTTGTAATCAATATATCAAAAGAGTGGGACAGTATAAGTAGTTCCACATTCACTGTCCCCCATCTTTTCAAAACAGGGAGGCAAACTTTCTCATCTAATCTCCAGAATCAAGCTTGGTAATTATTATTCTACAGCATTCAGTTAGACTTTTTGTCTTTGCATTGATGTTATTATGGTCATCATTGTATATATTGTTTTTCACTTCATCTATCTTCAATCTGTTTCAGTTCATTAATGTTTTCTGATGCCAGAATGAATCTTTCCACTTAAGAAATTGTTAATTTGTTATGGTCCAGTAACATTCCTGTGTCTTCATATGCCACAATTTGTTTAGCCATTTCTTAAACTGATGATGCTAGATCCTTTTTTTTTTTTTTGACAGGACTGAGGGCCATCAAAATCTCCCAATTATTGATTATTTATTCAACACTTAAGTGTCAGGCACTTTACTAGGTACTCAAGATACAAAGACTAAAACTAAATAGTCATTGCTCTCAAGGAACTTAATAAGCAAAAAATCAAAATATATACAACACTATGAAGCAATTTCAAGCTTAAGGGGAAGAAGAAACTTTAATAATTAGGGATATTAGAACAGATGTACTGAGGGAGATACCACCACTATTGTATCTTAATGAAGGCTAAAGATCTCAAAAAACAGAAATTTAAACATGTAGAGCATTCCAGGAATGAGGGCTTGCCTGTGCAATGTTACACAACTGAGAAATGGAATATAGGATAAAGGGAACAGCTAGTAGATTGGTTTGTCTGGAATATAGTGTGCTTCCTGAGTAATGTGAACTAGGTTTGGAAAAGTAGCCAGTTTTAAATGACAAATGGATGATTTTGTGTTTTATCCTAATGATAAGAGGGGACAACTGAAACTTCTTGAGTGTGAGTGATGTGATCCGACCTGTGTTTTGATGGTCAGTCAATCAATTTGACAATTATGTGGAGGGAAGAAGAGAGGAAATCAGTAATACCATATAGGAGGTTTTTGTGTTAGTCCAATGGAGAGGTGAAGTGCATTGAACTGAAATGGTGACTATTTTAGTGGTGACAAAGGGATGGAGTTTGTAAAAGTAGAAGTAATAAGACTTAATGACTGATTGGATATGTGGAGCAATGTTAAATGGCAAATTGGACCCAAGTTTATAATCCTAGGTTATGGGGAAGGATGATGGTGCCTTTGACAGATAAAAAGAGGAATTAGGAAGAAGAGTGATTTTAGAAGGTTTTCTGGGCCAGAGGAACACTGATCCCACATGCAAAATGGAGATTTGATGAAATTGACTGAGGCAGATGATAAAATCAAAAACAAAACAAAAAAAACAAGACAAAATCCCAAACCCTCTTATTAAGTCACAATTAGTTAGATCACAGACAAAGATAAAAGCATGGCTTTTTTATATTAAGGTGCACAAGTGCCTAGTACAGTGCCTGACACATTTTAAATTAAGAATTTGGGATTTTGTCCTTTTTTTTTGGTTTTGTTTTTGATTTTATCATCTGCTTCAGTCAGTTTCATCAAATCTCCACTTTGCATGTGGGATCAGTATTCCTCTGGCTCAAAAAACCTCCTCAATCTTGTGTATACCAAGCTAGTCATATCTATCCTTCATTGTATTCACCCCTGCATGCACTCAAAATGCAGATATTCATCACAAAGAAGTTATTATTGATTCTAATTTTACATCAAAGGTAAGATATTTTCAAAGACAAATTAGATAAGGAGTCATAAACTGACTTAAAGAACAAAGAAACTTTGGTTAAACATCTGGCATTGGCAGTTGAGATAGAGGAAAAGGACAGAGTGGGTACTGAAATATTTCACTAAACTAAGTCAGCCAGAACTTTGGACTGTCTGACTTACTTAATTTCTTTCCTTTCATCAAAATCCCTCTTTGTCCAGTTCTCTTCAAAAGCAAGTGTCCCCTATCCATCACTCTTTACAGCAGTTCAGTTTGAAAAAATTCTGGCATGTTGGAGCCCCTACTTTGGCTTGAGACTTGTGATGAAATTAGTGCTATTTGTACAATTCTCAGAGTTCACAGTGAGGTTTTATAACATTTTAGTCTCTCAAAGAAAGAAAAAAATGAAGATAAATAACTTGTCTTATTAAGGCAAAACCCTTATTTGTTTGTGGCACAAACAGAAAAAAAATCTGATTTGAAATGCAGACTTCAACCTTGGCATATATCCCTCCTAAGCAGAGAACACCTAGTTGTATATGGACTTATTTCTCCTTGTCAGAGATTGGTACTTGAGTGATTTTGGGGGTTATTTTTGCTCAGCAACCTCCTCCCCCCAAAACAACAATAACAATGAAAACAAAACCAAAGACAAAAACAAAAAAATCCCAATGTTAATGAAGAGTGTTTTCCAATTTCCAACAATCAAAAATTCTCAAGTACTTGATGATGGAAAAAAAGAGGTAGAGAATACCAGTTTACAATGATCTCCGTAGGTAATTCAGTCATATCCCCACATTGCCAGGCTACTGGAAAGTGGAAGATTCCAGTTACTAAGTTAGGTGACCCTCTGTTTTATACATCTCTCATCATCTCTGAATAAGTGGGGAAGGTATAGATTATCCTATAAACCATTTGGTAAATCCCCTTTCTCCCCACATTGTCTTCTAGGATCCTCTCAACTTGAAGAGCATTATTGTCAAATGTTGTCTGACATGGTATAATCCAGCTTTGAATTGTTTGACATTAAAGGGCAGAAATAGAAGCAATTGTTAGCACATGTAAAGCTAGAGATTTCAGTTCAATTCAAGGCAATCTTATTTGCAATTTAAGCTATCCTAAAGCAGAACAAGTTGCGTTGGAGGTAGAGGGCTCTCCATCACTTCAAGTCTTTAATGTTGGATGAAAGGTAGCATATGCAGATTAATCTTTATGGTCCTTTCCAACTGAAATTCTGTGATTTTGTGAAACATGAGACTGCTCCAGAAAGCAAATCCTGATTTTTTCCCCAAGGGCATAGTAGTACTTTTCTTATTTTGATAACAATATGATTCAGAGCCAGGGGCCAAGTCAACAGAATTAGGGTTCCAAAGAAACAAAATGACCTGAAAGGTTGAGCAAATAACCTTAGATATAACATGTCTTAACATTTTTCTTAGTTAGGTACCCCTACCCAATAAAGAACAATTAGAAACTGTCTTTTTAACTTTTGTTATATATTTTTTAAATTTTGTATTGGAAAAAGGACTTATTAGAACAATGTCATTATTACACTAATTGGACTGGAGAAGGTGTTGCTCAGTGGAGTTTCTGATGGTCATATGTCTCCCAATCACTTTAATAAAGTCTCAAGCGATGGTTTTTGGAGATTTTAGGGAGCATCTCCTTCTGAAATGTGAGTATACTCATTGGTCTTACTGTTAGAACCATGGAACTCATAATAATTAACTAACTAAAAATCAGAGAGATAGGGTCTAAGAAGAGTGGGTCCTTCCAAAGGCATATAAAACAAATTGCAGACAGTTTTTGGCTTTTTTCACTATTTTTCATTCATTAACATTCTTTTTCCCCCCTTTCCTTTGTATTTTCTCCCAGAATGCAACAAAAAGGAAAAGGGAGGTAAGGTTCCCATCTTGCCCTATAAACGTAAGTATTTGGCAATATTCTGAGGAAGTATGGGACACATATACACCTGTACTGGGTTTGAAAGGAAACTTGTGTCAGTACAATGGTCTCTTCAGAAATGAGAATGGGTTGCTGTCAAAAAATATGATGGCTTAGGAGTTCTGTTGGGGGAGTCCTTGGACTTCAAGTTCTTGGTCACTTTCTGCCTTTGTTTTTCCTTATAAGTTTAAGTGAGATGCCAAAGACCAGGGAGTGGAATTTTTTTGTTCAAGGGTTGGTAGTGACTGGGATCTAAAAAATTTCATCTAGAATCTCATGGCAGAAGTAGATATATGTTCATTAGTCTGAAAGGGGAGACCCAGGTTGAAGAGATGCCTCAGGGCTTAATACTAAGTTTGATTGTTCTGGTACTGAACTGGAACTGAACTGAAAGGTACTGAACCTTTCAAAGAGAAAAGGGGATGTTCAAACTCAAAATGCTTGTAGGAAGAAGAACACCTTTTTGGAGAGCAAAGCCAATGACTTAATCAGACAGGTCAAGTCCTATAGGATGGGGTTTGAAATACTTCACAAGTTTCTAGAGTGTCTTCAAGTAAAAATTGCCATCACCTCTCAGCTAGGGACTTCACTAGTCTGAGTCAGCATGATGCTTTGCATTCTCGCACTTGCCCTATTTCTCTCCATTTATCAGAATTCCTCGCTATCCATCTCTCTCCAAAAGCAAAAATGCCCCCTACCCATAAGTCTCTGCAGCAGTTTAATTCTGAAAAAATTCTTGTGTGGTAGACTCCTTACCTTTGTCTTGGGACTTGTGATGAAATTAGTACCATTCTAGGACACTCTCCGTGTGCTTCCCCTACCCCGCCCCCACCGCCATATACTTATTGAGGTATCTACCCCAAAGAGTCTTGTGGGTATTACATAAGATAGAGTAGGTTATGCTTGCCTATTCAGATCTCCACCTCTTATATGGGAGGGCTCCTGCCATGGAAAGATACTTCTTGTTAATATGCTAGGCTTGTTAGAAAAGAGATTACTGTTTTTGCCCAATATTGATAAGAGCACTACTGGTCCTGGCATTTAGGAAAAATACTCAGAAACAAAAGCCTAAGTTCTTTCTTTCTTTCCTCCCTTTCTCCCTCCTCCCTCTCTCCTGCTCTTCCTTCCTTCCTTCCTTCCTTCCTTCCTTCCTTCCTTCCTTCCTTCCTTCCTTCCTTCCTTCCCTTCTTTCCTCCTTCCCTTCTTCTTCCCTTCTTCCTTCCTTTCTTTCTTTCTTTCTTTCTTTCTTTCTTTCTTTCTTTCTTTCTTTCTTTCTTTCTTTCTTTCTTTCTTTCTTTCTTTCTTTCTTTCTTTCTTTCTTTCTTTCTTTCTTTCTTTCTTTCTTTCTTTCTTTCTTTCTTTCTTTCTTTCTTTTCTTTCTTTCTTTCTTTCTTTCTTTCTTTCTTTCTTTCTTTCTTTCTTTCTTTCTTTCTTTCTTTCTTTCTTTCTTTCTTCCTCCCCTCCCTCCCTCCCTCCCTCCCTTCTTTCTTTCTTTCTTTCTTTCTTTCTTTCTTTCTTTCTTTCTTTCTTTCTTTCTTTCTTTCTTTCTTTCTTTCTTTCTTTCTTTTCTTTCTTTCTTTCTTTCTTTCTTTCTTTCTTTCTTTCTTTCTTTCTTTCTTTCTTTCTTTCTTTCTTTCTTTCTTTCTTTCTTTCTTTCTTTCTTTCTTTCCTTTTTCTTTTTATCTGTTTCTGTCTGTCTCTCTCTCTCTTTACCCCCTCCCTTTCTTCAACCCCCTTTCTTCCTCTCTTTCTCCCCTCTTTTGTTCCTTCTTCTTTCCTTTCCTCTCTCCCTTTCCTCCTTCTTTCTCTTTTTAATAAGTTGTCAGGAAGACTTACTAAAAAGCTCAAGGTTTCAGAGTGATATTAACCTGACACGAATTGAGTGGAATTGCTGGGGAAGCAGGGCCCAAGTCCTGTCTAAGCAGGAAGAGGTAATTTAGCCAATCATTTGACTGCTGCCAGCATGAGCACTTATTTAGTTCAGACTCCTATTTCTTTATGAGCTCTTCCTTCCCACAAAGTCCTAAAGGAGGGTTCTGATTAATTTTGGGGTGAGTGGAATCAGGGGTAGACAGAGCCAGAGCTAAGATCCCAGAACCAGAAGCTCTCTGATGAGGAAGAGACTCAGTAAACATAGTGGATTCCTTACTGGGTTTAGGAGTAAGTCTAGTGGTATCCAGCCATTTTAAACTTCAAGATCATAGAATTTAAACCTGAAAGCTATCTTAGTAATTGTTTAGTTCAACCCCCTCCTCTCACAGATGAAGACAATAAGGAGGGAAGGAGGAATATTTTGTTTAGGACCACAAAGGTAATAAATGATAAAGGCAAAATTTGAACTTAACATTCCTGAACTACAGTTAACCCTTTCTCATCATGACTTGTTCCATCACTGTTTCATTATATCATGGGTTAGCATAAAGAATTAAGTGGGAAATCCTGAGAAACACAGATACCTTAGATGAAAATGACAGAGGAAAAGTTAGAAACTTAGAAATGCATAAAATAAATGCATAGTCTTACATAATATTAATATAGTTTATATTTTAATACCATAATAACTCAAACTTCTTTGGTATAAGAGTGAGGATCAAAATTTTATGCAGATTTTTCAGATTGTGGGGATACTACATCCATAATTCTGTAATGTAGAAGGAATAACTAGTCTGTTCAACTATGAAGCAAAGATAATAATACTTAACTCTATCCTATAGCATTCTTGTGATAAAGATACTTGTAAACCTTTAAATTTTATATATATATATATATATATATATATATATATATATATATAAAATCATCTTTATCCTATTCTTCATATCTCTTTCAATGGTGTTCAGATAGAAATGGTCCTGAGGCAATTCTTCGATATTTCTTTGCAAATATTCAGTTATCTGAATTTATATAATGTCATTCATAGGATAGGGGACAATTTTGAGTGTTATTGTTAAGTATTATAATTATAGTAATTATTAATTTTGATGATTGTAATCATCATCATCTCATTTTTCACATCTTTTTTTTTGGGGGGGTCCTTTAAAATTGCTCCAAGGATGAGTTACAAAGTATTACAAAGTATACAAAGTATACAATACAAAGTATTCTTTGATATGTAATGTTCTGGAGGTTATTATATAGGCTGATAGAATGATTGCTTTTTTTTTTTTTAAATTACATCTTCTGTGGACTCATTGAATGTGTCTTTGAGACTTTAGCAACAGACACTACAACAGTGGTACATATGAAGTAATGGGGATTAGATAATTCTGTTTCCATGTGACTTTAATTTTTTTATGTAAATTCTATTTTGAAAGCTTCTCATAGAGGAGACAATAATATAATGAAAAGGATTCTAGTTTTTGAATCAGGGTACCTGTGTTCAAACCCCACCTCCATTTGTTTTCACTTCTCTGACATGAACATCATCCTGCAACCTTTCTGGATCTCAGTTTTCTCAACTGCAAAATGAAGGAATGGGGATCTGGTTTGGACTAAATAGCTTCTATGGTCCATTCCACATCCTTTCTATTTAGTTTGAAGATTTGTATATTCAGTGAAGAAATATCTATTAAAACACTATTCTTAAGTTTTTAGTTCATCAATATGTAAACAGATGATTGTGGACAACAGTTTAATTTATGATAGTTGCCAAGTTTTAGTACGGTTCATGGACTGAGTTCAGGTCTATATATGTAGCATAGGTATCTGTCATCCATTAGCCCATGACAGAGGTTGAGGTGTAGAATTCTAACTATCTGATTCTCTCTCTCTCTCTCTCTCTCTCTCTCTCTCTCTCTCTCTCTCTCTCTCTCTCTCTCTCTCTCTCTCTCCCTCCCTCCCTCCCTCCCTCCCCCCCCCCTCTCAAAAGCTACATATGGGTTTTTGTTTGAGCTCCTAGTTCCTTTGCCATTCATTTTGCAAGGCCAAATATTTATATTAGGATTGATTTTGTATAGGTGTTGATTGTCCCAAATGCTTTCTTTCTATTGAGCTTTGAGTTTCAGAATGCCAACAAGTATCTTAGTATGTACAATCTCAACTTTCTCCTAGATAACCTTGTGTTCTATGTGTCTCATGGGGCCCCCAACACTGAGTTCTTCCAGCTTAAACCACTGTGGTTATTGCTGCTCCTGCTGACTTGGGGCCCGTTTCATTGACTTGTTATTGCAGGAAATAGGAGACTGTAAGATGAAATCCAAGAACAGCATACTCATTTGTCTTTAAAGGGATCCTGAAACCTAATAACATGAGTTCCAGTCCTGAATCCAACATTTATAAGCTATATGACCCTCAGTTGCTTCATGCTTAAAATGGAGATGATATGATTTACCATACTTATCCTTTGTATCATGAAAAAGCTATGCTGGAAACTATACATTTAAGAATGGTGGTAATGATGATGATGATGATAATGATGATGATGATGATGGTAGACAAATAAGTAGAGTTTTAAGAATTTTTTTTTTTTTTAACAAAAGATAACGTGCTGCTTACCTTCTGCAAGTAGAGCTGGATGATTACTTGTTGAGTAAGTCATAGTGGAGATTCCTTCTGTTTATGAATTGGACCAAGTGGCCAATGAGGTTCCTTTCAAGATTCTATTATTCTATGATAACTCATTTTCCCTGACTGTATTCCTCCATAAAAGTCTCTGGAAGTCAGTTGCTAATTGGAAATGCTGAATTTATCTGATATTTAATTGGTGTTGTCCCAATTACTTTATGGTCAGGAATTTTAGTGTGACACCTAAAGGGAAGTAAGACAATGTTTGCTTTATATGACTGGACCTCTATAGACCTCTACATAAGTTATATGAATTTCTCAGCTAAGGTAGGGAAAGAGAGAAGGAAGCAGGAAGAAGGTTGTAGTAAGTCTATGGAAGGAGGGGCAGCTCATAGTTCAAGGAACCTGGGGCCAGGAAGAGACAAGGGAGAACATAAGGAGGAAAAATGGGGCATTGGGGTCAGTTATGTGAGGACCTGGCCAGAGTGACAGGAAGAAGGGGAGAATAATATAATGGAGAGAATAGATGATATGCTGCAGCTAGAGGCAAACACATGGTACCCCTAGCTTGACTGATGGAAGATAGACACACAGTGGATGGGATGACAAAAGTGGAAAAGTCTTCTCTCTTGGCTCTGGAGGTCTCAAACTAAGCCAAACTCACCTGTCAGCTCCCCATCTGTATGTGGCAATGGTGAATAGCAGTCTTTGGTTTTGGAGGTTTTTTGGGGAGGAGTGAGGGGCCACAGAGCCTAGGTACAGGAGTGGAGAGAAAGAACACTACTATACAGTAAATTTGAAGTGGTCAATTTTGGGGAATGGATTTCTTTCAGAATTCTTTATGGAAAAGTTGATTTATGTGTGAAGACTATCTGTATTTGTTTTGACCATAGGTACAAGATTCCAAAGCATTCTAAAGAGAGTGAGGTTAGAAATAAAAGACGGACTTTGCTAGCTAAAAACCACCACAAAAATTCCATTGTTAAGCTGAATAGAATCATTTGATTATGTGGTAAAGTACGCTGGAAATAATTTAATGTGAAATTTCATTTTTCTTCTTCTTACAGAAAAATTGGTACTACATCAAGCACATTTAAAATGTCAGCCAGATGGAAAACATGATGGGAAAAAAGAGGTTGAAGCCTTTGGTGTCTGATGTCTGCTAACTCAAGTCTTAATTTTTATTTTGTATGTGATCTGGTTCCTGAACCATATACTTAAACTCTTTTTCTTGATTTTAGGCCATGTGGTAAAGAATTAAAGGAAGTGTTTTTAGTCATTCATTTACTCAGCAAACATTTGAAAACCTACTATGTGAAGAGCCTTGTGTATTGTGTTTTGAATTAAAAGTTAGAAGACTAAGACATGCCCTATTATAGAGTTAATTAGAAGAATAATTAGGGGTTATTTGGTTAAACCATTCCACTTTTACAGATGAGGAAGCTGAGCCCCAGAGAGGATGAATAGTTGCCCCAGTTTACAAAATAATAAGTAGCAGAACTAACATTTAACATCAGCAATTTAAAATTGAAATTCAGAATTTTCCTTACTGTATCCCACTGCTCCTAGCATTGAAAAACATTGGAGTTGTAAGGGCAATTTAGTACTGTAGAATTGAAAGCACAATGAATTCTGTGTCAATAATCTAGGTTCAACTCCTGCCCTTTCTTCTTAGCCTGTGATTCCTTCCTTAAGACTATTCATATTTCTGACCCTCAGAAATGAGGAAGCACACATCTTACAACTAAAATTCCTGAGATCTCATTGTACTGAGGGTACTGCCCCCCTCCTTCTAAGCCATAAGCACTTGGACCGGGAACAGTCATTATTTCTGATACTGCCCTGCTCGCTTTTAGAACTCTTTGAAGAAAAGCTGGGAAGTAATTTTCATAACACAATTCAGCTTTTCCTGAGGAATAACGGAGAAGGAAAGATGAATAGAAAGAATGGGAATGATATCTCTCTGAATTCCATGATACTCAATGGGATGTTTTGATCTGAAGCGGCAAACACTCCACTGATGTGCTGGGTGAGAGGGGAGGCAAATATTGCTTTGCTATGAACTAGCCCACAGTAGGAGACAAAAGTACATTTGAGTAATCCAAGAAAGAGATGTCATGGATCCCTCTGGCAATCCTAAGCCTTTTGGGTTTTCCTTAGCATAAGAGGTGTTTGTGTGTGGGTTTTGCCCATGGAATTTATAATATCTACATTGTGCTGCCTTGTATGGTCTAGGGAACTAATTAGTCTTCCCCTAGTTTGTGGCAAGGTTTGAGTAGATATCTCTTGAGACTCCTCTACCATGAAAGACTTAGATATATTTGTCCCATCCAATATTGTTAATTTGGGGAAAATAGTTCTTAGATTCAAGATACTCTCCTGAATGCTATCCCTTAAGAAAGGGGTACCCCAAAATATATAACCAAAGTTTGTCTCCCTTCCCACCAAATGTCAGCTAGAAAACATCGTGAATAACAAATAAATTCATTTATTCTAATGGAAAGAAAACAGAAATAAGAGAAGTATATATATATATATGTGTGTGTGTGTGTGTGTGTGTGCGTGTGTATATACACATGCATGCACATTTACATACACACATATGTGTACACACACAGAGAATATACCAGGAAGTATATACAGAGTTGCTGGCAAAAGTGCAATGAGGCACTGAGTATCAGTATTAAGTTTAAACTTTAGTTTGTTGCTTTTGAGGTTCCACCTGTGGTAGTACCTTAAATCATGAGGGTTGTAAGAGTCCCTAGGGTAGAGAATCATCCTTAAAATTAGTGAGCTGAATTTTCAGTGAGCTCAAATGCAAATTATATGTCCTTTCTTGTATAAATTCGCCAACTCCACACCTGGAAAAAATTCTCTTTTTATTATCCTCCATTCTCTCTCTTTTCCTTGGCTTGCTAAAGCTCACCTCTGCACCTGTGCTGTTGATCCCATCTTTCCCTTTAAGAAGTTGCTCCCTTAATTATTCCATTTCTCTCACCTCTAAACTCTTCTTATAGATTGGCTTATTTTCCACTACCATGTCTTCCCCACCCTTAAAAACCTCCACATGACCTTGCTATTTTCTCAAGCTGTTCTCATATATTTCTTTTCCCTTTCACAAAACTTCTAGGGATAAAATAGATTGTTTACATTAGTTTCTTTCATTCCCTTTTTAGTTCCTTGTGATCAAGATTTTGATCCTACTATTTGACTGAAATTGCTTCTTCTCAAGTTACCAATGATCTCTTTAAGTGCTAAGATCAATGGCCTTTTCTCAGATCTCAACCTATTTTTCTCCCCTTCCTCCTCCTCCTCCTTCTTCCTTTTCTTCTTTTCCCTCTTCCTTTCTCTACATACATCAAAATTAAGTATTATTATTATAGTCATAATATAATATATCAGTCATAATGTTCAAGAAGGCATAGCTGATAACCAAATGTTAATATCTAATTCTAGTATCAGTTATAAAGGAGACTATATATGTATGCATATATACATATGTGTATATATATGTATATATACATATGTGCATATATGTATATATATATACATATATATATATATATATAAATTTTTCTTTCCTTTGGTGATTTTATCTATAATCATGGGTTCATCTCTCTAAGTACATGACTCCCAAATTTATATATTTCACCAGGGAACTTTATCCATATTCCTGATTGTCCAGTGGACATCTCTTCCTCAAATGATTGAGGCATGTCAAACTCAAAAAATGTTTGAAATGGAATTTCTTATTTTATTTAAAGCCCATCCCTTCTCCAGACTCTTTCATTTCTTTGATGATACCACTTTCTTGTCACTCATTGAAGTTATTTGGAGTTATTCTTATGGTCCACCATGTCCAATTATTGCTCAGTCTTCTTTCTCTTAATTTACACATCTCTACATCCATATCTTTTTCTCCTCTCACATGGCCTCTATCCTCATTTGGGCCTCCTTCTTCCTCACCTAAATGAATGAATAAAACATGTATTAACAGCTTACTAAGCACAAACTCCTATATTAAGCAACAAGGTAAGTATAAAGCAAGACATTATCTCAAGGAGCTCACATTCTCACAGGGAAGACAACACATGGAAGCCTTCAGCTGCACATCAGACGGAGAGATCCTGTGGTCCTCGGGGTGTAGCAGCAAAGCAGATGGTGATGCTTCTTTTTTAATGTCATTGCCATTGAAAAAAATTATATCAGTTTCAGATGTTGAACCATTGGACACTGCCAAGGACTATGATGGTAAGAACTTTCTTTTCTGGATCTTCGGTAAATGTGAAATTCCTGTAGCACTTACAGGAGCAGCTGTCAAAAAAGCATCTCTCCAAGGGCTGCTTCTCAGAATGATGGCTGCAGACATTGGGCTTTTTGTGTGTATTAGTGGCGTACATATATTCCTTTAATAGAATGTAACCCCCTTGAAGACAGGAACTGTTTCTTTTTTTTATCTCCAGAATCTAGCACACTGTCTTTCTTTAAATTAGTGTTTAATAAATGTTTGTTGGATTGAATTGAATGGGGACCTGGCTAATGGTCAGAGTATTCAGAGGAAACAGGGATTCAGGAAAAGCTTATCAAGAAAAATTGATGACTTAAGTTATTGCCAGTTTAAAGTTGAAAATTTTATCTGGTCACTCTGATCCCTTTCTTCCCCAGTCCCTAGTCCTAGTCCTAGTCCATAGGAGAGTTCTAATTTACTTGGACAGAATATATGCACAATAAGATGAACAAGGTTCAGAAGAGATCAATGATACAGACAATGGGTTTGGTAAAGTGAGGCGAAATTGATAGAACTTATATGGTTTAGCTTAAAAAAAGAGTTTTGGGTTGGAGGGTGGGGAGCATTTTAAGTCCATGAAGACATAGCTGACTATACTAATATGGGGTGGTCACCCACAGGTTAAGAAGCTAGAATCTGAAAGACCTAGATGTATGTCCTATCTTTGATAGACATTGACTATGTAACCTTAAGCAAGTTAATTCTTTAAGTACTCCAGGGAATTCCCTGACTATATCTTGCAGAGAAGATATTGAGGCATTGGTAATAATAATAGTTCACATTTATTTATATACTTACTATGTGCCAGGCAATATGCCAGTTGCTTTACAATTATTATCTCCTTTGATCCAAAAACCTGGGAGGTAGGTGCTATTATTGGCCCCATTTTATAGATAAAGAAACAGGTAAACAGAGAACAGCTTTGCCCAGAGTCACATAGATAGTGTCTGAAGTAAGATTTGAGTTCAGGTCTTCTGACTCTAGACCAAGCACTCTATCCATTTTACCACTTAGCATGATGAGAAAGTTCTGTTATTTTGGTAAATGATTACTAATGAAATCCTAGGTCTAGAACACAAATTAGATATTGGAAAAGTTGCTTGACATTCAAGAATCAGAAGGCACTATCATGAGTTGCAAAAAAATTGCCTTCCTTGTTGTCTTTAATTATTAAACTTCTTTTTTTCTTTCTTTTTTCATATATTTTAAGCCTTGAATTGTTTCCCTTCCCCTTTCTTTTCCTGAACCCACCTTAGAGAAGGCCAATATTGATATAGATATGTGGAACAATATAATACGTGTTTTCTTATAACAGTAGACAACATTTTCTGTCATATTGATTGAATGTTCATATTACTCAGAATAGCTTAGTTATTCATAATTATTCTTTGAACAATATTGCTATTATTGTATACAATATTTTCTTGGTTGTATTAATTTTACTTTGCATCGTTTCATGCATGTTTTTTCCACAATTTTCTAAAATCTACCTATTTATTATTTCTTACAGTGCAATAGTATTCCAACAAAATCATAAACCACAACCTCATTCATTCCCCAGTTGATGGGCATTCCCTCAATTTCTAGTTCCTTACCACACAAAGAGAGTACTATAAATATTTCAGAACATCTAGTTTCTGTTTTCCTTTTTTCTGATCACCTAATGGTATTGTTGGGTCAAAGTTTTATCACCTTTTAAATAACTCTTTAAATTGGTTTTATAATTCTTCAGGAATAATTCCAGATTGTATCCAAAATGTTTGGATCACTCGACAGTTCTGCCAAGAGGGTATTAGTGTCCCAGTTTTTCCACATCTCCTGCAACATTTGTCATTTTCTCCTTCTGTCATTTCCATCAATCTGATATATGTGAAGCTATATCTCAAAATTGTTTTAATTTTCATTTCTTTAATCAATAATTGAGATCATTTTTTCATATTACTATATGTAGCTTTGATTTCTTCCTCCAAAAATTGCTTGTTCATATCTTTGCTATTTACCCATTGGGGAATAACTCACTTTCCTATGGATTTGACTTTCCTTTCAATATATTTGAAATATGAGGACTTTATTCAAGAAAATGTCTATAATTCCCCAACCTTCAATCTTTTGTTTTTCTTAAAATCTTGGTTACATTGGTTTTATTTGTACAAAACCTTTTTAATTGAATTGAATAAAAATTATGCACTTTATACCCCCAATACTGTCTATCTTGTTTATTTATAAATTGTTGATCTTTCCATAAATCTGATAGACAATGTGTTTGTGCTCTTATTTACTTTTGATATATTCCTAGAAGATTATGTATTCATTTTGACATTAGTTTGATAAATGGTGTGAGATATTGGACTATATTTAGTTTTTGCCAGATTGCTTTACAATTTTTATGCTATTTTAACCAAGTAGTGAGTTCTTACTCCAAAAGTTTAGATTTTTATGTTTCTTAAACATAAAATTACTCCTATATATTGTATACTTACTCTATTCCAATGATCCTCCATTTTATTTCTTAGCCAGTACTGGATAATTTACTGACTTATAATATAGTTTAATATCCGGCACTACTGCTCTACCCCTCTACTGGTACCCATTTCTCTACATTATTTTCCATTGATTTCATTGTTATTTTAAAATTTTGTTCTCCCAGATGAATTTTAGCATTATTTTTTCCTAGATAAATACAATAATTTTTTGGTAGTTTAATTGGGGTAGCACTGAACAAGTAGATTCGTTTAGGTGGAATTGTTATTTATATTACATTGGCTCAGTTAATCCATAAATAATTGTTATTTCTTCAATTTTAAAAATTTGACTTTATTTGTATAAAGTGAGTAATAATTGTTTTCCTATAGTTCCTGGGTTTGTTTTAGCAAATATAATTCCATGTATTTTATATTTTCCAAGGTTATTTTAAGTGAAATTTCTCTTACTATCTGTTTTTTTCAGGGCTTTGTTGGTGATATATAAAAAATGCTAATAATTTATGTGGGTTTGTTTTATATCCTGCCACTTTACTAAAATTATTATTTCAACTGGTTTTTAATCAAATTTTTAGGATTTTCCAAAACTACTATTATATGAACTGAAAAAGAGATAGTTTTATTTCCTATTCTTTAAATATATTTTTCTCTTATTGCTTTTGCTATCATTTTTAGTACAAGATTGAATAGTGTTGGTGACAATGAGCATCTTTGTTTCACTCCCGATCTTGTTGGGAAAGCTTTATCAATGATAAAGATAAAGTTTGCTGATGGTTTTTGGTAGGTGCTTCTTACCATTTTAAGGATTTCAAGTGTTTTTTAATAGGAATTAGTGCTGTATTTTGCCAAAATTTTTATTCTGCATTTATTGATATAATCATATGATTATTTTTGTTATTGATATAATCAATTGTGTAAATAGTTTTTTATGTTGAATGAGTCATGCATTCTTGGCATAAATCCCACTATATCACCTTTTATAGTACTGTGGTCTCTTAGCTAGTATTTTATTTAGGATTTTTGCATCAATAGTGAAATTGGAATATATATTTCCTTTTCTTTGCTCTTCCTGGTTTAGATGTCCACATTATAATCCTTTCATAAAAGAAATTTAGTAGGACTCTTCCTTTGCCTCTTATTCCAAATAATTTCTTTAATATTGGAATTAGTTGATCTTTAAATATCTGGGAGAATTCACTTCTAAATCCACTCTGCTCTGAGATTTTTTTCTTAGGGAATTCATTTATGCTCTATTCAATTTCTTTTTGTAAAATAGGTTTATTTAAATATTATATTTCCTCTTCTATTAATCTGGACAGTTTATTTTTTTGGAATATTTTTCTATTTCATTTAATTGTTAAGTTAATTGGCACATAATTGAGCAAAATACATCTTAATAATTGTTTTAATTTCATTTTCATTAGTGGTGTATTTACCTTTTCATTTTTCATACTAGTGATTCATTCTTCTCTCTTTAAAAAAGAAAATCCATATTAATCAGTGGTTTATCAATTATTATTGGTTTTCTTACAAAACTAATTCCTACTTTTATTTACTGAATGTTTTTTTTTTACATTCAATTTTATTAATCTCGCTTTTAATTTTTCAGGATTTTCAATTTGGTGTTTAATTGGGAATTAAAAATTTGTTCTTTTTCTAGTTTTTAAAATTGAATAAACAATTTATTAATTTTCTTTCTCTGTTTTATTGATGTAAGCATTTAGAAATATAAATTTTCATTTGATTACTACTTTGACTCCATTCCATAAATTTTAGTATAGTGTCTTAGTATTATCATTATCCTTAATGAAATTAAAATTGTTGCCATGATTTATTCTTGGTTCATTCATTCTTTATGACTTGGTTAGTTTCAAAATAGTAAATGAATATAGTAATCTACTGTTTGTTAAACCCAAAGACTCTAGCGTATGGGCTAATTAGCTACTATTTGACCAAAACTGCTGGGAGAACTGGAAAATATGTCAGAAACCCAACATGGACCAACATCTTATACTCAATACCAAGGTAAAGTTGAAATGAGTATATAATTTAGACATAAAGAGTGATTAGTAGAACAAGAAATATTTTACCTGTTAGAGTTATGAAGAGGAGAAGAATTTATGACCAAATATAATAAATGCTAATTATGAAATGCAAACTGGATAATTTTGATTTCATTAAATTAAAACATTTTTGCACATACAAAACCAATGCAACCAAGAATAGAAGGAAAACAGAAATCTTGGGAAAATGTTAACATTCAGTGTTTCCAATAAAAGCCTCATTTCTAAAATATATAGAATCAAAAATTTAAGAATATAAGTAATTCCCCTATTGATAAATGATCAAAGGATATGAACAAGCAGTTTTCAGATGATGAAATTAAAACTATCTATAGTCACATGAAAAAATGCTCTAATTTGCTATTGATTAGAAGAATGCAAATTAAAACAATTCTGAGGAACCACCTATCAGATTGGGTAATATGAGAGAAAAGAAAAATAATAAATGTTGGAAGAGAAAACTGGAACACTAATACATTGTTGATAGAGTTGTGAATTGATCCAACCATTTTGGAGAGCAATTTGATACATTACCCAAAGGGTTATAAAACTGTGTAAACATTTGATCCAGCAATCCCACTACAAAGTCTGTATACCAAAGAGTTCATAAAAAAGGGGAACAGGATTCATATGTGCAAAATATAGCAGCTCTTTTTATAATGGCAAAGAATTGGAAATTGTAGGGATGCCCACCAATTGGGGAATGGCTAAACAAGTGATATATTAGTGTAGTGGAATACTATTGGTCTGTAAGAAATGTTGAAGAGCAGACTGGCTAAGATGACAGGAAAACATAACAACAAATGTTGGAGGAGATGTGAAAAAAATAGAACACTAATACGTTATTGGTGGAATTGTGAATGGATCCAGCCATTCTGGAGAGCAGTTTGGAACCATGCTCAAAAAGTTATAAAACTATGTATACCCTTTGACTCAGAAGTATTATTACTGGGCTTATATCCCAAAGAGATCTTAAAGGAGAGAAAGGAACTCACATGTACAAAAATGTTTGTAGCAGCCCTTTTTTGTAGTGGCTAGAAACTGGAAACTGAATGGATGCCCATCAATTGGAGAATGGCTGAATAAATTGTGGTATATGAATGTTATGGAATATTATTGTTCTGTAAGAAATGACCAACAGGATGATTTCAGAAAGGCCTGGAGAGACTTATATGAACTGATGCTGAGTGAAATGAGCAGAAGCAGGAGATCATTATACATGGCAACAATGAGATTATATGATGATCAATTTTGGTGGATGTGACTCTTTCTAACAATGAGGTGATTGTGGCCAGTCCCAATGATTTTGTGAAGAATCATCTACATCCAGAAAGAGCACTGTAGGAACTGAACATGGATTGCAACATTATAGTCTCACTTTTTATTGTTCGTTTGCATTTTTCTTTCTTACTCATTTTCTTTTCTTTTTGATCTGATTTTTCTTGTGCCTATTTTGGATTTAACATATGCCATCTGGGGAGAGGGTGGGGAGAAGGAGGAGAAAATTTGGAACACAAGGCTATGCAAGGGTCAATGTTGAAAAATTATCCGTGCAAATGTGTTGAAAAAAAAAAACTTTAATTAAAAAAAAGAAATGTTGAACAGGTGAATTTTAGAAAAACTTGGAAAGTGCTACATGAATTGATATTGAGTGAAATGAGTAGAACTAAGAGAACCTTGTACACCACAACAGCAACATTGACAGATTTAGTTCTATGATAAGTTTAGTTCTTTTTAGCAATATAGTGATCCAAGACAGTTCTAAAAGACTCATGATGGAAAATGCTAGCCACATTCTAAAAAAGAACTATGGAATCTGAGTACAGACCATAGTATACTATTTTCTTTCTTTCTTTTTTTTTTTTTATTATGGATTTTTATTTACCAGATATGCATGAGTAATTTTACAGCATTGACAATTGACAAACTTTTTGTTCCAATTTTTCCCCTCCTTTCCCCCATCTCCTCCCTCAGATGGCAGGTTGACCAATATATGTTCAATATGTTAAAGTATAAATTAAATACAATATATGTATACGTGTTCAAACTGTTATTTTGCTGTACAAAAAGAATCGGTCTTTGAAATAGTCTACAATTAGCCTGTGAAGGAAATAAAAAATGCAGGCAGACAAAATTAGAGGGATTGGGAATTCTATGTAAGGTTCACAGTCATCTCCCAGAGTTCTTTTGCTGGGTGTAGCTGGTTCAGTTCATTACTACTCTATTGGAGCTGATTTGGTTCATCTCATTGTTGGAGAGGGCCACGTCCATCAGAATTGATCATCATATGTTAGGATTACAAGGTGAGAACTCAGGTTGACTTGATAGAAGGAGCAAGCTCATTGGCTGAAGTGGTTCTTCCCAGAAGCCCTTGCATTATCCCACGCCCGTTCTCTGGGAGGATAAAAGAGAGGACACCCAGAGATAGAAAAAAACTCTGCATTGCATCAGGCTTGACGGGGCTCTCTGCAGGAAGGGAAGTCACTTCTCTGGACAAGAGTTAACAGCAACTGCCTGGAGACAACGGTTCGTTACAGGAAGAAGAATCTGTCGGAGAGATTTGAGTAGAAGACACAGCAGATCTCTTCCCAGAGAGTGATCCGGCAGCTTCTAGAGACGACAGCTCGCTACAATCATACAGTATTGTTGTTGAAGTATATAATGATCTCTTGCACCTGCTCATTTCACTCAGCATCAGTTCATGTAAGTCTCTCCAGGCCTTTCTGAAATCATCCTGTTGGTCCTTTCTTACAGAACAATAATATTCCATACTATTCATATACCACATTTTATTCAGCCATTCTCCAACTGATGGGCATCCACTCAATTTCCAGTTTCTGGCCATTACAAAGAGGGCTACCACAAACATTCTTGCACATACAGGTCATGGCATACTATTTTCACTTTTGTTGCTGTTGTTTTTTCTTTCTCATGGTTTTTCCTTTTTGCCCTTATGCATCTTTTGCAGTATGACACTGTGGACATATATTTAACATGATCATACATAAATACAGATATACATTTGATAACCTATAAAAGATTGCTTTCCTGTTTTGGGAAGGGAAGGAAAACATTGGAACTCAGAATCTTACAAAAATGAGTATTGAAAATCATCTTTATATGTAATTGGAAAAAAATACTAGTAGGTGCCAAAATGATTTGCCTAGTCTCCAATTAATTTTTAGTCTGTGTTCTATGATACTTTATTAAATGTAATTTTCATTGTATTATCATTTGAAAAAAGATGTAGTTAGTATTTCTGGGTTGTTTTTTTTTTTGCACTTGACTATAAGATTTTTATGGCCTAATGTAGAGTCAATTTTTATAAAAGTACCATGTCCTACTGGAAATAAGATAGATTTCTATTCTTACTTATTTCTCTCCAAATATCTGTCATATCTTGTTTATTTATGATTCTATTCTTCTCCTTAACTTCTTTCTTATTTATTTTTTAGCTAGACTTATTTAATTTAGAGAGGAGAAGGTTGAATTCTCCCACTGACAGATTTGTTATCTATTTCTACTTGTAATTCATTTACCTTTTTCTTTATAAATTTGGATGTTATAGCATTTGGCAAGTGTTTATTCTTGATATCTCATTATCTATGGTACCTTTTAACAGAATATAGTTTCACTATTTCTCTCTTTTAATTGAATCTATTTTAGCATTAGCCTTATCTGAGATCATGATTGCTACACCTGCTTTTTGTTTTTTACATCAGCTAAAAGCATAATAAATTCTCATATATTCCTTTCTTTTTACTCTATATATGTGTCTCACTTTTAAATGCATTTCTTGTAAACATCATATTGTCAGGTTCTGTTTTTTGAGCCATTCTGCTAGTTGTTTCTGTTTTGTGGATAAATTAATCTCATTCAAATTCAAAGTTATAATTATTATGTATTTTTCTCCGTTCTGTTTTCCCTCATGTTTAATTTTTCTCATTCTCTTTTTACCTTATTCCTCTTCAGAAATGTACAGAATTCTAACCTTAATCTTTCCTTTATCCTGTCCCCTTGCCCTCTTATTTCTCTCTAAATTAAGAAGACTTTTATGCCCAACTAGATGCACATGTTATTATTCCCTTTTTAACTCAGCTCTGATGACACTGCTTGGTCTCCACCTCTTTTTTCCCTTCATTATAACAGTTCTTCCATTCATGCTTATTTTGTATGAAATAATTTGATCCATTTTATCTCTATTTTATTTTTTAGGTTCACCCCATCATAATCAACTTAATTCTAAGCCTTCTATGTATATTCTTTCTAGCTACCCTAGCAATGCTAATAATCTTAAGTTATACATATCATTTTTTCATATAAGATTAAACAATTTAAATTTATTAAATCATTTATGACTAGATTTTCATGTTTACCTTTTTATGTTTCTCCTGATTCTTATATTCGGTAATCAAGTTTTCTGTTCACTTATAGTTTTTTACTCAAGAATGTATGAAAACCCTTTAATTCACTAATTATTTATTTTTACCCTTGCAGGATTACACTCAGCTTTGCTTGGTTGCTAACCTTGTGTCTTTGTTTTTTAGAATATTATATTTTATGACATTTAGAATTTTAATGTAGGAGCTACTAAATCTTGTATCTTTCTGACTGTGTTGGATTATTTCATTCTAATTGTTTGTAACATTTTCTTCTTGATCTGGGAGCTTTAAAACTTAACTATAATGTTCCTGTAAGTTTCATTTAGTGATCTCTTTAGGCTATGATTAGTGGATTTTTTTTCAAGTTCTATCTTATTCTCTAGTTCTAAAACTTCAGTTTTCCTTAAGAATTTCTTGAAGTATAGACTTTTAAAAGAAATAAAACATAACTGTAAGGTAGTCCAACAATTCTTATGTCATCTTTTCTCTATCTGTTTTTCAGATCAGCTGTTTTTCCAATGAGATATTTCATATTCTCTTCTATTTTTTATTCTTTTGATTTTTAAATTATCTCTTAATGGCTTATGAAATCATTAGTTTCCACTTGCCCAATTTTAATTTTTAAGAAGTTATTCTCTTTAGTAGGTTTTTGATTCTCTTTTCTTAATTGATTAACTTTCTTTTCATAATTACCTTGATTTTCTTGCATCACTTTTATTGCTTTTCCCAAATGTTTCTTTACTTTATTATTTCATTATTAAAGTCCCTTTTAAGTTCTTTCAAGAACTCTTTTTGGCCTTGTGACCATTTTACATTTTTCATGGAAACTCTACAAGTGCTTTTACTTCCTTATCTTTTGCATTTGAAACTTGATCTCCTTTAACACCATATTGACAATTTATGGCTAAGTTATTTTTCCATGATTTACTCATTTTCGATGGTCTATTTCAACTGTTAACTTTATGTTAAAGTTAAGTTCTGATCTTGGGGTGTGAGAGGGATAATACTTCTGGTTCACGTTTTTGGTGTTTTTGTTTTCAGAGCTCTATGGTGGTCTTTGATCTTTTCAGTTTTCCATTGTGCTATGATCCAAGGCTAGGTTTGGTCATTGCTTTGACATTTATGTCATCAAGGAATTTCCACCCCTTGCAATGCAGCCACGGCAATCTCACTTCTTGTGGTCCCTGAACATACTATCCTCCCCTGGCCATAAGCTTCCATTTATTCTGCCCTGGAACCAAAACCAGGGACTTTGCTCTCTTAAGAGAGACCACAACTTGTCCCTATGAGACTGCACTCATCAGAGGTGTGTTCACTCCTCCTCACCTGCAGCCATAGCCTGGGACTGAATCCAGGCAATGTGCTTGGGTCCTTCCCACTCCCCCTCCCCCGACCCCAGGCAGTTTTTCTCTGATCAACCAACCAACCCTTCACTACCATTTGGGAATCAAATGTGGGACAAAAGTTCCCAAGATCACAATTGTCACTGTTGTGACAGTTTCCCCCAATGTTTGCTGTTGCTTGTTGAGTGGTATCTGCATCTCACTCCCTGTTATAATAACCCCTCCACCCTTGGTCAGATCTTTCCTAACATCCTCCCAATTAATCTTAGATTGCTACTGCTTTATCCCAAATTTTGTTTATTTATGCTTCTTTCAAATTCACTTTGAGTTGCTATTTTAAATTATTTTAAGGAGGAATTTGGGAGCTCAGTCATTTTCTGCCTTATTCCACCATGTTTCCACCTAAATTAAAATTTACATTTATTAAATATCTAATTAGTGCAAGATTGTGAAAATACTCCTTCTCCTCCTCTCCTCTCTTCTTCCAAGAAAGGAAAGAAATTAAACTAAACTAAATAGTCCTTCACCCAAGGAAATTTCATTCTATTAGGTGATATGTTCGTTTCCCCTACCCTAGAGCTATCTTTATCTCCCCTGGGGCCTTTTTAGTTTCAGAAGCTCTGTTTTCAGTCACTCATAGTTCGGCTGAGTGAGATTTCCAGAAAGATTTATGAAAATCCTTGCCTGGATGCAGAGGGATGGTTTAAATGACCTTGGAAGCACCTTCCAGCAGAAGCAGCTAAGATTCTATTATAGTGGGATGCTACAGTATCTGCTACTTGAGGATGTGTAATAATAACCACTTGATGGTAGCTTCTGGGAAGTAGATGTCAGGGATACTTGGGGTATCTGCCATTCTTTCTAGTCATATAGTTACCACCCTAATTTAGGCTTTCATCACATTTCCCTCTGAGTTTTCTAATATTCTTTTAATTGATCTTCCTGTCTTAAATTTCTTTCTATTCCAATCTATACTTCATCTAGTTGTCAAGATAATTTTTCTAAAATATGGTCCAACCATATCTTTCTCCCACCATTAAAACTACAGTGGCTCCCTGTTATGATTCTTCTATTTAAAGCTCTTTATAATCTGGCCCTTTTCTACCTTTCCAGTCTTCTTAACACTATTCTCCTACAGCCTCTCCAAGATGTACCACATTGGCTTATTTGCTGTTTCTAGAATTTTATGTCTTTGCATTTACTCTTCTCTATGCCATAAAGGCTTTCCCTTCCCTTCTGTCTCTGAGTTTCCACAAATAAAATCCCATTCTAACAGGGAGAAATTTCCTAGACTCGTATTTCCAATTTACCTTCAAACATTTACCCTGTCTACACATAGCCATTACATATACCTAGTGATTCACGTAGTGTCTTTCCCATTAGAGTATAAGATTCTTCAGGTAGGGTATTTTTTTTTTTACCTTTCTTTGCATTCCCAGAACTTAGCACAATTTCAGGTACATAGCAAATACTCAAATGAATGTATATATCAATTGATCAAACTAAGTCAATTCCATAGAACTTAGTTGTATTACTGGTATTGCTTAATTTGGGGCAAGTCAGTCTTCTGTTCACTATGTCTTTTTCAATAGTAACTAAAAGTAAATTAAAAATGATCCTGATCATATATATGTAAAGCCAAAGCCCTCCCCTTCCCTGGATTGGTGTGTTCTATGGAAAAGAGAAGGGATTGTGTTTATAAAAATTTAATTTAATTTAGCAAATATATATGAAGCAACATGAACAAAAAAAGAGAAGTCAGGGGAAGAATATGTGATGGTAAAATACAATGAGTATGTGATATAGATACTAGGAGATAAGACTTGAAGCTTGGGGCAGTGTTAGATTTTGGAGCACGTTGGGTGATAAGAATAAGAATCTGGAATTTTACTCAGAGGTTAGCTTGGAAATTCTGAAGGATTCCAGATATATATTCATAAGAAAGATGAGTCTGTACATAGATTTCCTTGAGTAAAAGAAATCAGAGATTGTAAGAACTTGAAGGCCCTTTGAAATCATCTAGTTTGACCTGTCTCATTGTTAAGATAAGGAAACTGAGGTCAGAAGAGGTGAATGTTGGGGAAATGAAGGTACATTTAACTCTGATTTTCTATTTTGTGGACTACTTGTGTAAAGCTATTTTAATACCAGGCAAGCTTTCCTCTGTCACCTTGCCAGTATCTGAGTCATAGAATGAATGTTAAGAGCTAGAAACATCTTTGGAGGTCATTTATTTTAACCACCCTCTCTCCCTGCCCCATTTTACAGATGAAGAAAGTAAGGCCCACAGAGATTAGGTGACTTAATGCTACATAGGGAGTTAGTGAGAGAATTAAATCTACAACCCAGGTGTTTTGATTTCTATTCTTCTATATTCCCCACTAGATCACACTGCCTTGCTGATTTTTCTTTGCTCTCAGTTGGCATACACATTCATTTTAATAAGATTTTAAGCCATTTGAAGAAGAATCTCTCCTTTCTCCTTCAAATATTTCATAATAGAATTTATTTGGTTTAATTCTTGCTTTGTATTTTTCAGTTATAAGACTGCAATTTTAGAGCTGGAAGGGATATTGCTCCTTATCTTTTTTTTTTTTTTTCATTTACTTAGTTCACTTATCTGTAGATGCAGAAGAATCTGCTCAGGAAAGTTAGTCTATGGTGTGTATTGTTTTCAGATACTGTCTTCTAAAACTTTTATTTCATTATCCACCATTATAGAACTAAAGGGATCTTAGAAATAATTTAGTTTTTTTCTAATTCCTCATTTTAAAAGAGGAGGAAGTATAATAATAATAATAATAATAACTAGTAGGGGCAATATTTTAATATAGATGCTCTAACTTATGTGCCTTTTCCAGTCACTCAGCAAGCATATATTAAGCCCTTACTATACACTAGTCACTGTACTAAGTGCTGAGGATACAAAAAAAGGAAATAAAATAAAAAGTCTCTGCCCTTAAAGAAAAGGTTGCCTCCTCCATCAGATTTCTAAATACATAGAAGATATATTCAGAATAGATGAGGGTAATCTGAAAGGGGAAGACATTAGCAGCTGGTGGGTAGGCAGTGGGGACTGGGAAAGACCTCCCACAGAATATAGGATTTGAGCTAAATTTTGAAGTAAGCCAAGGAAAATAAGAGGCAGAAGTGAGGGGGCAGGATGTGGTTATATTCATGGAAAGAAGTGGACATGTACAAGAGAGGTTGGGAAAGTGCACATGATAATGTTTGGTATTGGATTAGAGATATAAGATGGCTGAGACCAAGGTTGTATTTTTAGGTGACTGGGAAGATGGTGGAATCCTTGATAGTAATGGGGAAGTTCAAAAGGAGGATTTAGAAGAAAAAGAATTGGGCTCAGTTTTGGACACAGTGAGTTTGAGATGCCTACAGCACAGTTTGAAATTCCTAAGAAACAGTTGAAGTGTATCTGTAGTTCAGCAAATAGACTAGGACCGGATATGAAGGTCAGACTGAGTAGAAAGATTTAAAAAGAAGGTGAAAGGAGCCTTAAGTTAGTGCAGAATCAGCAAAGAGCCTTGAGATAGAATTGAGAAACACTATCCTGTGTGTGCACTTGCATGTATTTAGATATAGATTTAGAATAGCAGAACCACATCCCTTTATCCAGATTCCAGTCCAGTTGAGTGAGTCCTTCCATCTCTACTTGTAATATCATGTACCTGAGGCCATATTAAAATATATTGGCTAATTCCAGAATTGTAAAGATATACTTTGAACTTTATCATCATCATTGATAAGTTTTCTCAAGTTGGATAAAAGCTTTAAATATAGAAGTGACATTAATGAGTCTTTTTATTCTTATCAGTCTCACGGTTTTTGTTTTATTATGATGCTACCTTCAATTCTGGGCAGCTCCTTCCAGACCTTTCAAGACTTATCCTTACTAGATAGGATAGAGATAAGTAAGCATTTCTCCTTTCTCATTCCCATTTTTGTCTCTATATTCCTAGCTTCTGGCACATGATAAGCACTCAATTCTTTTTCAGTAGACTTCATGGTGGGTGATGTGAAGAAGAGCCTTGAAGTAGAAATCAGGAACCTGAAATTCTAATTATGACCCTTTCTCTCGATTATCTGTGCCTTTGAGCAAGTAGATTAACTTCTCTGTGCCCTAGTTTTTCCACATAGAAAGAGCCCAGGAAAAGCCCAGAAAGAGCTTGATGAGGATGATAGAATTGAAAAATAGGAAAAGATTTATGAGGTCCTTTTGTGCATTCCTGTCTACGACAACCAGACATTTGCTCTGCCTGAATATCTTCAGTGTACTTAGAACTCACTAACTTTTGAGACTGCATATTCCCTTATTGAACAGATCTAATCATCAGAAAGTCTTTTCTTATAATGTATCAGCATTTACTTCTTCAAACTTTCTCCCACTGTTAATAAGTCCTCTGCCTCCAAGAAGAATAATCTTTTAGCATTGTCATTCAGTTATTTCAGTCCTGTCAGGTTCTTTGTGACCCCATTTTTTTGTTTGTTTGTTTTGTTTTGTTTGTTTGTTTTTTGTTGTTGTTGTTGTTTTCCCCTTCTGGTAAAGATACTGGAATGGCTTGCCATTTCCTCCAGCTCATTTTACAGAGGAGGAAACTGAGGCAAACAGGGTTAAGTGACTTGTCCAGGCTCACACATCCAGTGTCTGTCAGGTCTTCCTGACTCTATTCACTCCTCCACTTAACTGCCCCCCCAAATAAGCTTTATTTACCCCAATAATAAATGAATGAAATTCAACTCCTGGTGAATTGCTTTAATCTTATCTCAAGAGAGTTATGAGGAAAGAGCTTTAAGAGCTTTGTTCCTCTCCCCTTCTCTTGCCTGGTGCTGCTAATGCATTCACGTCTTCACACAGCAATTGTGGTAACATTTTGTGACTTTCAATCCCATGCCTTTGCAAGGGAAAAGCTCTCCCCCTTTGAAATAGCAGCATCACCATGAGCTGTGGGATCTGGCTGAATTCCACCTTCATCAGTCAAAATACCAGGAGCCTTGTGTGTGCGAGCTACCATTGTCAGGGCTCGGTAGATCTCTATTAATAGACTAAAGATTTCATGCCATCAGTGATTTCTCAGAAGGGAAACAGTTACATGAACTGCCCAGGCTCGACAGCAGCTGGGTGCACACACCGTCCTCATTTGCATTGAGAAGCTTCAGTGACATGCAGGGCTGGCTATACACACCAGCTGTAATTGGGTTATGGGGCTGCTAATGTGATTGTGCTGCCTGGAATTGCAAAAACCATGAGTCAGTTAAACATCAAGCTAAATTTATTTGTAGCCAATCAATTTCAGCATCTTCCTGACTATACCATACCCTGGAGAGGAGGAGAAGCCCCAAGTATATAAGAAAAAATACAGAATTATGGCATATTAGGGCTTTGATAATTTAGAGACTATTCTAGATGATGGGTTCACAGACTGGGGTCCATGAACCTCTCATAGCGTCCGTGGGCAGATTGAAGGAGGGGAGGTCAAAAAAATATTTTGCACTCTGTATTTCCATATAATTGGTCCTCTTTGTAACCCTAGGTCTTTTACTTTGTGCATTTAAAAACATTATTTGGAGAAGGGGACATAAGCTTTGCCAGACTGCTAAAAGGACTTATGATCCATAAAAAGATTGAGAACCCCATGATCTAGTCCAACCTTCTCATTTGGCAGATGAACAATGCTGGAGATCTCACAGTTAGTCAGTGACAGAGCTGGGAATGAAACCCAGGTTTTTCTCACTCTCACGTTCAGAGATCTTTACACTTTCACCCCTCTTTCACTACCCATTTATTTGTGAGCAGATGACCCTGCTTCCCTTGGAAGCATAGAGCCCTCCTTTTGTCTCTAGGCAGGTGCACATAGCAGATATAGCTACTTTTAAGGATGTGTGTAATCCTCAAGGAATCCCTCTTTGGAAGATATCTTCATCTTTTCTTGGAAACCCATTACTGAGTCTAATAACACATTGATCAAAATATTATAGAGGGGGAAAGTAATGAGTGAGCCAACAAAACTCTTCATCTATATACAATGAAACATTTGAACTTAGAAAATTCCTGCCTAGATTTATGACTTTTTTTTTGCCAGAGACCCCCTCTTGATATAAAGAACATTTAGAGGAATTACTAATTCCCTATATTATTTATCTTGTCAGGATGATATCCCACAAGGGTACAGTCACAAACTTTACTTATACAACACATGGATTCATAAAACTTAAAGAATGATAAAGTTTATTATAAGTTGGAGAAAACTCATATTAGAGTCCTCAGAAAAAGTCTTACCCTCCAGTAAGCAGCCCTCCCTGAAATGTCTGTATAGTCTCAATCGCTTAGCAGCATGTTGAGGTGTCAGTAGGGTCCCCATGGCCAATACTTCCTTTTGAGGCTAAGGTTTCTCTCTTTTCTGTATCACATCTTCCACATTATTCAGTAGGTGGTGGCCAATGACCTTTCATGCTTCTTCAGATGAGTTTCGTGGGCTCATCACAGTTTCTCCTAAGAATAGTACTATGATGTGCTTATTGATTTTTATTAGCTATTGTCCTTATTTAAGCATGCAAATGATGCTTTATCTTAGAGGAGTAGAATGAAATGTTACTAAGGCATTCCTTTCCCCCAATATTCTTGGGCCCAGTTCTGGTCCATTGGCCAAAAGAAGCTCACTTAGAATTTGTCCTGACATTCTGCAAGCCTTTCATCCTTTTGAATATATATAAGTGCCAGGAAGACCATCCTTCCAGTCCTAGATGTCTTCAGAGTCCCCTCCTCACACTTGGACAAAGTTAGGCTTTCTCTTTCTCTCACCCTTCTCCCACATCTCCCTTCCAGCATCTCATATTTCAAGATCTAAGATTGGTGGAAGAAGCCTCAAATATCTTTCTTGAAACATCTTGAGTTTGTAGGTGGATGGAGAAAATTGATTGTCATTTCATCTCTGCAGTTTTAGGACACTTTGCTATTCCTGCTATATAAATCTGTAATTCAGGGGTTCTCAATCTGGGATACATGGATAGATTTTAGGATGCTCATGCTATTGAGGTGGGAAAAATTGCATCTTTATTTCAATTGGTTTCTTTTTAAATCTTATGCAGTTTCTTTTTTTCATTTAAAAATATTATTCTGAGGAGAGGTCCTTAGGTTTAACCAGACTGACAAAGGGTCTAAGTCATATAAAAGTGTTGAGAGCATGTTATTATTGTATTAGTCTTTAATTTGCTGAGTCTAAACCTCATTGAATCACAGAATTAAACATTAAGGCAAAAAAGAATGGTTCTATTTCAGGTAAAGCGATTTACTTCTGGAGACCCCTGAACTCATTTTGATAGTGATTTTTGGCCATTCCTTTTTTCTATTTAGACCTCTAGTAAATTATCCCTTGCTTTAATCACAAGTGACAAGGAAGGGTACACTTAGTCATGTATCCATTATTGTTTTGCCCTGAGATAGGGGTCTATAGTAAATGCATGAGCAAGGAAGATGATCCTGGTAGAAATCTGAGCAGAGCCTTTTTGAGCATTAAGTCATATTAATTGCACCTGTCTCAAAATTTTCTGGTTTTATATTTATATTTAACAAATTGCTTGCTTTTTAAAAATATGGCTTAAATATTTAAGCCCACACCATTGTTCTTTTGTCTTTAAGTAGCAAAATAAAACCCCTTCAAATGTAAGTTCTCAGAGGGCAGGAACTATTGTGTAATGTGCTCAACATAAGTCTGATACATGCTTTATAGGCACCAGAGTTAGAAGGGTCATTCAAAATAATTTATTGAGTCCAGACTTTTTTTTTGTTCTGAAGTAGGATGGAAGATACTTTCAGTGTCTAGAGAGAGGGGACACAAGAAAGCAGGAAGTGAGGGATAGAGATGACTGGGAAAATAAGACTATATAGACCATTCCCTATTTTATTCTTCAGATTCTAGCCCACTGGCCTTGGTCCAGAAGCCTTGGGTTTAAATGCTGTCTCTCTGACATATATTACTAGCAAGTAACTGAACTTCTCAGTACTCCAGGCAACTTTCTGAGACCAAGTTATAGATGAACTGCTGATTTGCGTCACTTGGAGGAGATTTTATATCTTGACATCATGACAAGAAATCTGTTACTAGTATGTAATGTGGTATGTGTAGGTATGGTTAATAAAGAGAAAGAGACTAGCATAGTTTCTCACCTCATCATGTAACTGGTAGTACAAACAAACCCTGCTAAATGTTAAGGCTACCAAAAATCCATGTTAGATGAAATAGAGAAACTGGAAAAGTGGAGAGGAAGAAAAGAGAGAAATGAGGAAAGAAGCAAGACCATTTTGGGGGTAGATGTGGGAGGCTGGGGGAAAAAGCTGTCTGGGTAAAGACTTGAAGGAGATAGGGCTGGTGGGGTGGAGCTGTGTTGGATCAGAGAAAAGGAGCTGCCTGATAACTGAAATGGTCCAGTCTCATGTGATTGGGTTAAGGTTGTTATGGTGGCAGTGGGGAGATTTTGGCAAAATTTATAATATATCATAATATATAAAAATAATAATATATCAAGAATTCAAAGCAATTCCAATAGACTTAGGTTACAAAGTGCCATCTGTGTCCAGAGAAAGAAGTATGGAGACTGAATGTAGATCAAAGCATAGTATTTTCACCTTTTTGTTTGGGTGTTTGTTTTTCTCATGTTTTTCCCCTTTTTGATCTGATTTTTCTTACACAGCATGATGAATATAGAAAGATGTTTAGAAGAATTGCACATGTTTAATCTATATCAGATTGCTTGCTGTCTTGGGGAGGGGAGAGAGGGAGGAGAAAAATTTGTAACAAAGTTTTGCAAAGGTGAGTGCTAAAAACTATCTTTGCAATATTAAAACAGTAATATACCACTGACAAATGTGAAATGATGTGATTTTAGGTCAAGGATGAGAATAATGAGATCTACCTATATCTCCTAAGAAGCCTTCATAATTCACTTTCTCATTTGCAAATTGATCTATTTAAGAATCCTCTAGGTCATTTTTTGTGGATATTATTTCAAATGGGTCACCTCTATTGCTTATTTTCCTTATTCTGATTATGATTTTGATCCATTGTGTTTTGAGGTATATTTCAAAAGCCAAGTCCCTTCTCTGTCTCATACTGAGAGAATCTGGAAGATAGATACTGTTTCTCCATATAAATTAGCTGTGGGCTACAGAGTCAAAATTATTAATGACCATTAAGAAGACAACCTTTTCTAGTGACCCATCGGGTTTTTTCCAGTGGTAAGTACCATTACCTTCCTGGATTTCAGAGGCTAATAAGCTGAGAAAAATGGAGGTTCTTCTTTTAGTGTTTTCCTGTTGCCACACAGAGGCAACCCAGTGGGAAAAAAAATGGACAATTATGAAACAAATCTGTGAATTGAGACCTGAGAAGAGAGTTTGTTGTCTATAGCCTTCCCCACTAGACTAGTACTGGGAATTTGTCTACTCTATTACTCCTTCAGAGACTTTCAGGGCATCATCTGGTAGAGATGAATGAAAATTTTTCTTTTTTCTTCCCAATTTAATTGGCATGGAGTAGAACCTCAGAGTTAATTTAATGTACATTTTCTTAATTATTTATGATTTGGAACATGCTTTCTTTGATTTCTTCCTTCTTAATTAATCACAAAATCAATAAACATTGTTCATATCTTTAATAATCTATCAGTTGGAAAATGGCAAAGTTCCTGTTAACTTTACCAAAGAAAAATGATGTAAATGTTTTTCTAATTACTAATTTTCCTCCAGTTTTAGTTAGTTTGGTTTGTGTAAATACTTCTAAATTTCATGTAATCAAAATTTTCTACTTTATCCTTTATGATTCTGTCTTTTTCTTAGTCATTGTTTCTGTATTCATAAATCTGAAAAGTCAATTTTTCTTGACTTTTGAATTTGTTTATAATGTCTATGTCATGTATTCATTTAGTGATTATTTCACTATTATTTTTTTTCTTTTGTATTTTCCAGTTTCCCCAGCAGTTTTCATCAAATGAGTCTATGAATAATCTCTTTTCTCCAACGACTGACAACTGGAGTAGAAGCACCGGGATATGTAATTCCTGAGAGCAGATTCTCCTAGCTCAAAACATAATAGCAACTGGGGCAATGACTGATTTCCTACAAAAAGCAGACAGCTGAGACAAATGCATGTATGCCCGCTGGGTCTAAAAGGAATATGAGTGTTCCCTGGATAAGGAAAAGATTGTCCATATAATGCTGAGCAGCATCCCAGTTGGAATGCAGAGCCATGAGGTACTTGGGTAACTCGGTTCTGATCAAAAGTGGATTGGTCTTTCAGCAATCCCAAATTCTGTTTGCCTTCTGGGAGTACTCTAAAGCAGTGGTGTCAAATTGTAAAAAACTGGACCCACTAAAGCCTATATAAGAATTCCTGTGACTACACATTGATCTAGAAAAAACACAAAGGAACATTATATTTTCTAGTGAATTTTTATTTATTTTGTTAAATATTTTCCTATTACATTTTAATCTGATTCAGCTACACTCATGTTTGACATCTCTCCACAAAATGATGCTCTCAAGTCCCAGAGGGATATGGATCACAAGTTATTTGATATTGAAATGTCAAATTGTTAATGTAATGGAACCCAAGTTAAAGTCCTTCCGAATATAGTTGATAGGCTATTTGCATGCTTGGGTGATCCTGTATCTATTTATAGACTCTTGCAAGTCCTTTAAATATCTCTTTCTGTCTCTGTTTTTGTTTCTATCTCTCTTTGCCTCTCTCTCCGGCTGTTTGTCTCTGACTGTCTCTCTCTCTGATTCTGCCTTTGTTTCTCTGTCTCTGTCTGTCTCTCTCTTTTTAAATGAAATAAAAGTGATCAGTCCCACTTATTTTCATTGCTATCTTGAGTTCCTGTCCATGGGAGCTGGGGCTCTATTATCCATCTTTGGGAATTACTAAAAATAAGCTATAGTTAGAAGTTTTATAAAATATTTAACTCTGAAGTAACTCTAAGTACAGGCAATAGGTCAGAAAGTTAGTAACTGGTGAGATTAGCTCACAGAATCAAACTTAATATGTTGAAGGTCAGAATTTTGGGAGCTCTAGGTCACACATTACACCTTCATAAATATACTTAGAAGATGTAATTAATAAAATGTAAATTCATGTAAAAACATTTGATTCAATAGACACTAAGGGTTGAGGGTTGAGAGAACAATTTCTACTTTGAAAGGTAAAATGCAAAGTACAAGATGCATGTGACGAAATCACAGTGGCATTCTCTTTGCCAAAAAGTACCTTTATTTATGATAAAAGGTCACAGAAACAATCCAAAGATGATTTTGTGACATGTTGTTGGGGGCAAAATGACATACTTCAGAGGGAGAAGAGAGAAACAAAGATGGTGTCTTGGAAGTGACAAAGATGTGTATTGAAATGTTGGGACTTTCTTAAAGATGCTAACAATGCAATCTGGGGGCAGTAGCTTTCTTTTTTGTATACAATTATAATCTGGGAAAACAGATTCTTTTGTGTATAACTGCAGGATGGGCTCTTTTTAACATTTTCTGACTAGGGAAGAGACTAAGCTGGTTTCAGCATTAACAACACTAATATCATAATTACAATTATATAAAATTTCATAAACTATTTTAATGATTAAAGGGGGGGTTTCATATTTCAAAAGATTGGCTATTAACAAAGGGGAATCATTGAAGCTTTCAGAACAAGAGAGTTGTATGATTAAAGCTTTGTGTTACAAAAAGTCATTTAACATTGGTACTTGAGAAAATTGCATCAGGAAGAGACTGGAAATATGGAGACCTATTTGATAGCTTATTTATTAAATGTTTTTTCTATGGCTAATACTGTGAGAATAAGGCAGATTTCCTGCCCTCTACGGCCACAATGGAAGAGAAGTCCAAAAAGGAAGAGGAAGCATGAGAAAGTATTTATAATGGAATAAATATAAGCCTATGAGAAAAAATAACTTAAAGTTATATTGTTTTAAGAATAAAAGACTTAGAAGGGCCATTATAACTATCTTCAACTACTTGAGTGTCTGTTCCACAGATTTAAAATGGGGTGTAGTCCAAAGATATATAGGCTAGCATATATCTGGTAAATAAAAACTATTAAAATTAAAAAAAAAAGATAAAAAGATAAAAAAGATCTTTTTAGGTAGGTAAAAAAGGTATCTCTCTTTTGTAGATGAATGCACTGAGGCTCAGAAAAAAGTTAACGAAAAGTGTTTTGTAAAGCCTTAAAGTGCTATGTAAATATCATCATTATTAGTAATAATTAACAATATTAAATGACTCGCCTGAGGTCACATAATGGTAGAATTCAAGACATCTCACTTTAATCCCAGTGCTTTTTTTCCAAAATTTTATGTTTAGCATTCATGAACAAGACATTCTTTCCATCTTTCAACTCGGGGCATTTTCTCTAGTTGTACTCCATGTTTGGGATGCTCTTTCTTTTAACTCCATGTTTGATCTACCCTGTTTCCCTTTAAGTCTCACCTAAAATTCCATCTTTTACAGGGAGCTTTTCCCAACCCTTCTAAATTCAAGTGCCTTCTCTTTGTTAATTATTTTCTAATTATCCTGTATATAACTTTTTTGACTTATATTTCCATGCATGTTGCATCCCCCATAAGACTGAAAGTTCCTTGAAGGCAGAGATAGCACTTTATAAATGTAATGCAACACTGTCTCACTTAAATACAATGCACATGCAAGTCAAGATGTTACCTGTGAAGTGTCCTTTAAAAAAAAATGGTAAAGTTTGATGGAAAAATGAATCACTGATTTTGATCAAAGACCACATTATGTGAAAACACTTGAGAGGGAGGGGAGGGGAAGCTATTGGAAAAGATGAAAAAGAACCAATTGGTTTTTATCACCACAATGGAAGCCATTCATTGCCTGGCATTTGAGAAGAGGGAAGGAGAAAAAGAAAGAGGTAAAAATAGAAAGAGCTCTATGTTTTGACATTTCCCACAAGAGGCCAGGTTTGGAGGAAAGCAGTAGCCATTCAGCCATAGAGCCAAAACATTATGATTAACTTCCCCAGTGTAACTAAGAGCAGGAGAAGTGAGAATTGGATGAGTGACAGGCAGGACAAGGGAAGCAGCAGTGGGAAACAGCTCAGTATTGTTCTGGTGGAATCAATGCCCGAGGGAGGCACTTGTGCTCTTGGTTTGAGATCTAGCCCACCCCACATAATAAATTGACTCATCCCATTTATCCTTCCAGATTATCCTTAAATAGACCAAACACTATGTGGTTAGCTATTGGGAGGGCTTCTATCCAAATCTCAAGCTGTCTGTCTATTCAATGAAAGCTTGAAATGAATGCAAAACACTTACATCTTACAATGTCATATACATGTGTTATTCCCATCTCTTTCTTGCCAGTGCTCTCCCTCTTGGGTCATGCTTTATATTTGTTATATGGACACATTGTCTTCTCCATTAGAAGGGAAGCTCCTTGAGAGCAGGGATTGTTTCATCCTTTGAACTACAGTACAACTACAGTTCCTGGGACAGGGTCTGTGTACAGTAAATACTTTCTAAATATTTATTGATTTAAAATAACAATAACATCACAAAAAAATAGATGGGAGCTTGGAAGATTTGCACTTAAATTCTGCCTCCTACACAATCTGGATGTAGGACCCAAAGCAAATCCTTAGCCTTTTAATGCTTTGGTAATTCTTTAAAACTAAATGTTGCAGAGGAGATCTCAGCTTGCATTGATAAAAGGTTCTGCCTCATCTGGGAACTCCTTATATCAATGAAAAAATTGGGTCCAGTTTCTCCCAAATAAGGGATGATTACTTTAAAAAAATTAATAGTATTTTACTTTTTCCAATTATATGTAAAAATAAATTTCAGCATTCATTTTTTGAAAGATTTTAAGTTCCAAAAGATCTAGAATTTCAAGAGAAGTAATGAAAAAATGCCAATGTAATGAGGAAACCAAATTATCACTCTTTGCAGATGATATGATGGTATACTTAGAGAACCCCAGAGATTCTACTAAAAAGCTATCAGAAATAATCCACAACTTTAGCAAAGTTGCAGGATACAAAATAAATCCACATAAATCCTCAGCATTTTTATACATTACCAACACAATCCAACAGCAAGAGATACAAAGAGAAATTCTGTTTAAAATAACTGTTGATAGCATAAAATATTTGGGAATCCATCTGCCAAAGGAAAGTCAGGAACTATATGAACAAAACTACAAAATATTTCCACACAAATGAAGCCAGATGTAAACAATTGGAATTAAGTGCTCTTGGATAGGCTGAATGAATATAATAAAGATGACAATACTCCCTAAACTAATCTATTTAGTTAATGCTCTATCAATCAGATTCCCAAGAAACTATTTTAATGACCTAGAAAAAATAACAACAAAATTCATATGGAAGAACAAAAGGTCAAGAATTTCAAGGGAAGTAATGAAAAAAATCAAATGAAGGTGGCCTAGTTGTACCAGGTATAAAAATATATTATAAAGTAGCGGTCACCAAAACCATTTGGTATTGGCTAAGAAATAGACTAGTTGATGAGTGGAATAGGTTAGGTTCACAGGGCAAGATAGTGAATAAAAATAGCAATCTAGTGTTTGACAAACACAAAGATCCCAACTTTTGAGATAAGAATTCATTATTTGACAAAAACTTCTGGGAAAACTGGAAATTAGTATGGCAGAAACTAGGCATGGACCCACACTTAACACTGTACACCAAGATAAGATCAAAATGGGTTCATGATTTAGGCACAAAGAACAAGATTATAAATAAATTAGAGGAATATAGGATAGTTTACCTCTCAGACTTGTGGAGGAGGAAGGAATTTGGGACCAAAGAAGAACTAGAAATCATTATTGATCATAAAATAGAAAATTTTGATTATATTAAGTTAAAAATCTTTTGTACAAACAAAACTAATACAAATAAGATTAGAAAGGAAGCAATAAACTGGGAAAACATTTTTACAGTTGAAAGATTCTGATAAAGGCCTCATTTCCTAAATACATAGGGAATTGACTCTAATTTATAAGAAATCAAGTGACTCTCCAATTGATAAATGGTCAAAAGATATGAACAGACAATTTTCAGATGATGAAATTGAAACTATTTCTATTCATATGAAAGAGTGTTCCAAATCACTATTGATTAGAGAAATGCAAATTAAGACAACTCTGAGATACCACTACACACCTGTCAGATTGGCTAAGATGACAGGAAAAGATAATGATGAATGTTGGAGGGGATGCAGGAAAACTGGGGCACTGATGCATTGTTGGTAGAGTTGTGAATGTATTCAACCATTCTGGAGAGCAATTTGGAATTATGCTCAAAAAGTGACCAAACTGTGCATACCCTTTGATTCAGCAGTGCTACTACTGGGCTTATATCCCAAAGAGATACTAAAGAAAAGAAAGGGACCCATATGTGCAAGAATGTTTGTGGCAGCCCTTTTTGTAATGGCTAGAAACTGGAAAATGAGTGGATGCCCATCAATTAGAGAATGGTTGGGTAAATTGTGGTACATGAATATTATGGAATATTATTGTTCTGTAAGAAATGACCATCAGGATGAATACAGAGAAGCTTGGAAAGATTTCCATGAACTGATGCTGAGTGAAATGAGCAGAACGAGGAGATCATTATACACTTCAACAATGATACTGTATGAGGATGTATTCTGATGGAAGTGGATATCTTCAACAAAGAGAAGATCCAATTCAGTTCCAATTGATCAATGATGGACAGAATCAGCTACACCCAGAGAAGGAACACTGGGAAATGAATGTGGACTACTTGCATTTTTGTTTTTCTTCCCAGGTTATTTTTACCTTCTGAATCCAATTTTTCTTGTGCAACAAGAGAACTATATGGATCTGTACACGTATATAGTATCTAAGATAAACTTAAACATGCTTAACATGTATGAGACTGCCTGCCTTCTAGGGGCGGGGGTGGAGGGAAAAGTTGGAACAGAAGTGAGTACACGGGACAATATTGAAAAATTACCCATGCATATGTTCTGTCAATAAAAAGCTATAATAAAAAAAGATAAAAATTGCCAGTGAAGATGGTCTAGATGTGCCAGACCTAAAATTATATTATAAAGCAGTGATCATCAAAACTATTTTATACTGGCTAAGAAATAGAGTAGTAGATCAGTAGACTAGGTTAGGACCACAGGACAAAACAGTCAATGACTATAGTAATCTAGTGTTTGACAAATCTAAAGACCCCAGCTTTTGGGATCAGAACTCACTATTTGGCAAAAACTGCTGGGAAAATTAGAAACTAGTATGACAGAAACTAGGCATTGACCAACACCGTATACCAAGATAAGGTCGAAATGGATTCATGTATTAGACATAAAGAGTGATATTATAAGCAAATTAGAAGAATATAGAACAGTTTACCTTTCAGATCTGTGGAAAAGTAAGGAATTTATGACCAAAGAAGAACTAACTAGTGATCATTATTGAACACAAAATAGAAAATTTTGATTATTTTAAGTTAAAAAGGTTTTGTACAAACAAAATTAATGCAGATAACATTAGAAGGGAAGCAATAAACTGGGAAATATTTGTTCTATAAGAAATGATCATCAGCAGGATGATTTCAGAGAGGCCTGAAGAGTCTTACATGAACTGATGCTCAGTGAAGTGAGCAGAACCAGGAGATTCTTTTACACTTCAACAAGAAGACTATATGATGATCAATTTTGATGGACATGGCTCTCTTTAACAATGAGATGATTCAGGTCTGTTCCAATGATTTTGTGATGATGAGAGACATCTACACCTAGAGAGAGAGAGAATTGTGGGAACTGAGTGTGGATTACAACATAGCATTTCATTCTTTTGTTGTGGTTTGCTTAAATTTTATTTTCTTTCTCATTTTTTTTTTTGTTCAGATTTTTCTTGTGTAGCAAGATAATTGTATAAATACACATGCCTATTTTGGATTTAACATGTATTTTTACATATTTTATATATTTTAACATATATTGGATTACATTCCAGCTTGGGGAGGGGATAGGTGGAAGGAAGGGAAAATTAGAACACTAGGTTTTTCTTTTTTCTTTCTTTTTTTTTTAAGGAATATCTTGTATTTTTTTTATTAATTTTATAATTATAACTTTTTTTTGACAGTACATATGCATAGATAATTTTTTTTTTTTAACAACATTATCCCTTGTACCCGAGTTTTTCCTTTCCTTCCCTCCATCCCCTCCCCTAGATGGCAGGCATATATTAAATATCTTTATAGTATATCCTAGGTGCAATATATATGTGCAGTCCCGAATTTTATTGTTGTTGTTGTTGCAAAGGAAGAATTGTATTCCGAAGGTAAAAATAATCTGGGAAGAAAAACAAACAAACAAACAAAAAATGCCAACAGTTTACACTCATTTCCCAGTAGAACACTAGGTTTTTCAAGGGTCAATGTTGAAAAATTATCCTTGCATATGTTTTGAAAATAAAAAAACTTCAACTAAAAAAAGATTTTAAATTCCAAATTTTTCTTCCTTCCTTCCTTCCCTCCACTTCCCCAAGACATAAAACAATCTGATATAGGTTATATATGATGCAATCGTGTAAAACATGTTTCTACTTAGTCATGTTGTGAAAGAAGAAACAGAATAAAAAGAAAAAAAAAAACTCATAAAAGTTGCCCCCAAACAAAAAAGTAAAAATAGTGTTAGACATTTGGTTAAGTGGAATGGGAGCTCAGGAGGTACTGGATTGATAGATCTATGAGTCATCTGCACAGAAATGGCAATTAAAAACTTAAAGGTTATAAGAAAGGATTTGGTACAATGGACTCACTCAACTAATCATATGGGGTGGCCAACTCAGATGTTCCTGCCCTAATTTCCTTACCTTTCTCTGGAGGAGTTTTTGACCAGAAGACAAGGCAATAAGCAGGTAACATGAGGGCAAAGGAGTAAATCAAACAAACAACATGGGATGCTAGCAGGTGTTCTTGATGTGGAGTCAGGCATTTTGGGTTCAAAGCCTACCTTCAATACTTAGCAACTGTGCATCCACTGGCAAGTTATTTATTCTTTGTAAGTTTTAATTTCCTTATCTTTAAAATGAGATAATAGTGCTAGGTAAGCTAGTATCTTAATGTGAGCTATTATCATCATATTTAAGTTTTGCACATGAAAAGCTCCAATCAATCAGCAAGCATTTATTATTTACTATGTACCAGGTACTGTGCTAATATCACAAATACAAATTCAAAATTAAAATAAGAAATTTATCAAGAAATTTGCATTCTGTAGAAATGAAATCTTTAAGTAGATGAAAAATACATACAAAATTAATAAATGGACTTTTCTTTGGTGAGGAGGTACTAGTGTCTGAGAAATTAAGGCAAAAAAAATTAAGGAATTCTTGGAATGTCATAGCAATGTTTGAGGCAAAACTGGAACCCATGTTTTCTGATAGACCAACTAATAGGTATATAATACCATATTGTTGTCCATTTGGAGAAACTTGAAACTCTCCCAACTTCTCTACTCATAATGAAACCTAAAAATTACCTTTGAGAAAGAAAAAGCAGGAGAAAAAGAGAAGACGAAACTTGGGAAAAGAAAGGAGTAGAGCATATATAAATCTGGCTTATTCTTCAAAATGTGCACTGGTACTGGCAAGTCGAATGATTACCATTTTGAGTTCTATATATAATTCTAAGAATAACTACATCCTGACCAGTGTGCTTCCCCTTAGTTATTTAATGGTAGACACAATTAGATTTTAGAAAAAGGCATTTACTTAATTGCCACAGAAAGAATAGTAGTTGTAAGTCATTTCCTTAAGAAACCTGAGTATACTGTCTCACAAAAACATATGGTATATGGAAAAGAAAGGATAGGGAATAAATATTAATGTAGCACTTATTACCCACTTTCTTGGAGACCACTTTCCAGATATATGTAGAGGTAGGAGAAAAGGAAGTACTAAGGTTTTTTTTGCCTTAATACATAGTTTTACCAGCATGAGGAAGGAAGTCACCCCGTCCTCTAGAGACAGACGTAACAAGATTCCCTAGCCAATACTGTTGGGATATTTTTGAAGAATCTAACAATTCTGATTATACCAATGAAAAAATTCCAGCTACATGGTAGGCCAATATAGTGTGCCCACAAATGCTCTAGTCCTCCAAAGTCTCAGGAACAAGTCCCTAACCTCTTTCTCATGGATGGTGCCATCTTAACAAACTGATGGTGTCTGCCCATGTGCCCCATTACATATATATCATATAGATATGTAAGATACTCCTCCAAAATAGAAAGTGGTTTGGCTGCTAAATGGACAGGAAATAATACTTTTGTTCGAATAATAAAAATAAATCAACTTGGGCAGAATATAAGGTAATGTCCCCTTCTTAGGCAAACAATTTGGATTTGTAAAAAAATGTGATTTTCAGATGGGATTTGAGCAGTTCTATTGCCAAGGGATGGGAAGTGGGGAGTCTCTTTTGCATATATAAACAGGCTTGAATAGTCTTATAAAGGATGTAAAGTATTAAGAGTTGGCAGATAGTTTGATCTCTTGATGTTATATGAGTAGTAAGGTAACATTCGGATACCCATCATTTAAGCTTTTCCATTGATATGTGACCTTTCCTCTCATATGCCTCCTTTTTTCTCTTACCTATCTTTGAGGATATATCTTGCAATCCAACCTATTTATACCCAGCATGTATCTCTCCTTTGCCCTTTGTGTGACCCTCACTTGTGATTCCTCAGAGATTACAGTGTTCCATGATTCACAGCCAGATTACATTACTAGAAGAATATTGATGTAAAAAGCTGGCTTTTTGTTTCAGGGAAAAGCTTAAGATCATTAAAAATGTGCATTTCAGGGTATTTTCTAGTTCTTCCTCAATTTGGGCCCAGTCTGCAGTGCTTGTCTAAAAGGTATATACTGAAGGATCAGTCCTGTGCACTCTCCAAATGAATATGATGATAGATTATATAGGTGACCTATACAATATGCATTTCTTATGATTTTTCTTGGATGTATGATTGAATCCATCTTTTCTAAGTGATTATGGATCTTATTTAGGAGACTTGCCAGAGTTTCTGGAACTTGTGTACATCAGCAAAATGCCATTCTCAAAAAGGATCAATAGAAGGATTTCAACTAGATGGCACAATGTAGTATTTATATTGGAATTAAGAATTGGTGTTTGTCTTTTATTTTTGAAAAGGACCACCAGCATTACAATGATGGAATAAAATGGTAAGGTGTGTGGATGCTGATTTATACAAAAATTGGATTTAAGGAAAGCAGAGTTGCACAAAGTAGTCAGTCTTGCTCTCTCATCCAGTCATCAAAGTCCAGTAGCAAGACAAAAAGTCAAGACAATTGGAGATATCCCAGGATATAATGGATGGCTTTGGCATCTTTGATGTCTTACCATATTCTAAGCACCCCACAGCACCTGCTTTAGCAATTGTTCTCATATGTCCATTTCACTTTACATGCTCATCCCCCTAACTCACCAATAGGCTTCAGGTCTATCATCTACCACGATGATTTTTACCAAGGTGTGCCCACTACATATACTACAGCTTCTTGGAGCCACAGGTGAGAGTTAGGTGAGAGGTCAACACCAAAGGTGGATGAGCATCCCTAAAAAGGACTCAGCAAGTCTTCACACCAGAGCTGCTAGTCCTCCCTGCACATTCCAGGAGTCAGTAATGCCCAAATCCAAATGCTACCCTGGAATAATATTGTTCTATAAGAATGTTCTATCAGAAAGACTTACACGAACTGCTGCTGAGTGATTTGAACAGAATCAGGAGAATATTATAGACAATAACAGCAACATTATCTGATGACCAACTCTGATGGACTCAGCTCTTTTCAGTAATACATTGATCCAAGACAGCGCTAAGGGACTCATGATAGAAAATGCTAACCACATTTAGAGAAAGAACTAAGGAATCTGAATATAGCTTAAAACAAACTATTTTCAATTTTTTTCTTTCTCATGGCTTTTTCCTTTTGTTCTGAGTCTTCTTTCAAAAGATGACTAATGTGGAAATATTTTTGACATAATTGTACATGTATAACCTATAACAGATTGCTTGTTGTTTTGGGTAGGGGGAAGGAAGGGAGGAAGAAAAATTTGGAGCCAAAATCTTACAAAGATGAATGTTAAAAATTATTTTTACATATAATTGGAAAAATAAAATATTACTAAGCAAAAAAAGACATTCTCCCACAAGTATATAAAAAGATCAGGGAAAAGTGGGCTCAACTTTAAAGGGGTGCATGTGGCCAAGGAAGGGAGCTCTTGATTTCTGGAAGATCTTTTCTCCAATATATGGGGTTTGTGGATGTACATGGAGATGTACATAGATGGATAGACCCTTTGTAGAATTGTGAGTCCAGTCTATCTTTGGCTTTTGATATAGAACTAGCCACAGCTGTTCTCAGGGTCTAGTGTTAGAATGTCAATTAGAAGATAGAAACTCCCAAATCCTTTAGACTATAACAGTCAAACTCAAATAGAAATGGATCTTTCCAAGCTGTATATTGACTTAGAAAATCACAAATTATCTATATTGCAGTGATTTTTATTAATTTGTTTTAAAAAATTCCCACATATTTTAATCTGCTTCCAGCCTTACTTGGGACATTTGTTAGTTGCATGCAGCTGCCTCTGAGTATGATACTTCTACTTTCACCCCTTGAAACTTGCAAAGTTCTCTTCAGACAAAACAATGAAGGTTTCACTGACTATCCAAAAGAAATTTGAAAAAAAATGAAACTAAATACAGTGGGTTTTTTTAGAAATTAGCTTTAGATCAATAGCTCATATCATATACCAAGATAAAGTCAAAATGGACACATGACCTAGATATGAAAGAGTATATTATAAGCAAAAAGCAAGGAAAATTTTCCTGTTAGATCTATGGATAACAGAGGAAGAGTTCATGACCAAAAAAAAAAAAAAAAAAAAAAAGGATAGAGAATATCATAGAAGATTTTGATTATATCAAATTATGAAATTTTCCTACAAACAAATCCAAGACAGTTAAGATTATAATGGAAATAAACTGGAAAGATATTGACAAGTTTCTCTGATAAAAAAATGTCTTCTTTCCAAAATACATAAGGAATAAATTCAAATTTATAAGAACAAGAGCTAATACATAACTTGACTAATTATTGAGATATGTAAACAGGCATTTCTCAAGGGAAGAAAGCCAAGATACTTTTATACATGGGGGAATTGTTTCAAATTACTAATAATTAGAAATATGCAAATTAAAGTAATTAGATTAACAAAGAAAATGTCAGATGTCAATGTGGCTGCATATTGGTCATTCATAAAAGTAATTTGGAACTATTCCCTAAAAGAGATTAAACTTAATATACCCTTGAATCCATCAATACTACTAAAATGATAATTAAAGAAAGAGTAAAAGAACCTACATATATAAATTTTTTATAAAAATTATTATTGTAGTAGCAAAGGATTGGAAACTAAGAGGGTGCTGATCAATTTGGAATGGCCAAATAAATTATGGTGGAAGAGTTTAATAGAATATTATTGTGCTGTACAAAATGACAAAGGGGGTAGTTTCAAAGAAACCTAGACAAAATTGCATTGGAGTTGATGAAGAATCAAATGAGCAGAACCAAAACAATTTATACTATAATAACATTGTAAAAACAACTTATCAGTACAGGGATAAACCATGATACCAGTGAATAAGCATATTACCCAAATCCTGACAAAGAGATGATGTACTAAATATGCAGAATGAGTCTCATTTTTGGATACAGTCAAGGTGGGAATTTGTTTTTCTTGATTATGTATATTTTTCTTTCCCCATGGGATAAAAACATCCTCTCTGAAGTAGAGAAAAATACTTATTTATTGAATAATTCTAAAATTTATGTTATTCATCTCCTGAAAGTTATAGAATAATAAACTTTTTAGACACAGATATTACATTAAAAGTAACATTAGAGATTGCATTTTGTCTTTATCCTCCATTTTGTGAAACTAAATTTCAGCTGCTTTTAAGTCACTTGATTTTGGTTGAGTCTCAAGATCACTTTCCCCCCAAAATTCACTCAATTAAAGGAATATCACAAAATTATCCCTCTCCCTCTCATCTCAGTGACTCCTGATCCTCTTTATCAGTCTTGTTTTTTATCCTCCCTCAAAATTGCATATAAATAACAACATAGACAATGTGGGCCTTTTGTTTTGATTACACATATTTATATTTTCTGTATTTCCCCAGTCTGGGGGAATTGAAACTATAAAAGGATAGTAATAGGGTACACTGGGAAAAAAAGAAGAGAACAAAAAGGCCACTGAAGCATCTTTTTTTAATAGCAAGAAAAAGACATAATAAAAACTTGAAGTTCATGCACAATCCTCTTTTCCTGTTCTATTTTGTATATTTTATTTGGCTTTTTTGAGGTCAGAATAAAAAATGATGTTAAAATACGTGATTTTGTTTCAGAGAAAAGCTTGAGGTCATTGAAAGCACTGTACAATTTTCCAGAAAAAATCCAGGCCACTCTTTTCCTCTTATTCAATTTTGAGTCCATTACTGCATTAACCTCCTAACTTGTCTCTCTGATTCTATTCTTACCCTGGTCCAATTCAAACTATAGTTGCCCAATTAATATTTCTAATGTACAGCTTTGATAGTGTTACTTCTACCCCCATCTTCCTTTCTAGATTTATTCTATCCTTCTCCATATTCTTTATGTTGCAGAGAAACTGTACTGTTCCCTGAATTTAGCCTATTCTATCTTTTCCCATATTTACAACTTTGCTCACACCATTCTCTACAAGTGTAATAATGCACTTAGCCCCATTTCTATCATCTTCCCCCATCTCAGCTGCTTAAAATCATCTTCAAGCTTATACTCAGATGCCACTTTCTTCATTAGTCCTTACCTGATCCTTTTAAATAAAGCTCATTTTTGAGAATAGAGTCTGCAAACTACCTGGACTAGATGGTCTTTGAGTTTTCTTTCAATTCCAAAATTCTGTGTTTTTGTAACTAATGATCCATGATCACTAAAGAGGAAACAGCTGGCAATGTAATAGATAAAACCCCTCTGTGTGTTTTATGACTAGCAAACTCTACTAGAATTAGAAATGGAATTAGGAATGGGATTAAGGTTAAAAGAGTATCTGAGGGTCTTTGATCTATTCCTCTTACTTTTCCAATCTGTGCATTTACTAATGATGTTCCTATGCTTGGAATGCTTGATTAGGAAAAGTCTAAAAATAATCAATGTGATGGTTAGTGAACATGTAGGAAAGGAAGTGATGATCATAAAGAACCAACATGACTTCATCAAGAATAGGCTATGTCACATTAGCCTTACTTCCTTTTTTGGACAGCATTACTAAACTAATAGAAAAGGAGAATGTTTTAGATGTGATTTGCCTATGCTTTATTAAAACATTTTGGTAAAGTGTTTCATACTATTCTATTGGAAAAGATGGGAATTTGTGGAGTAGTGGATAATACTTACATGGATTTGGAATTATTTGAATGGCCAGACTCAAAGGCATTTAAGAGGCTTCCAATACAATACCGGAAGATCTTAGGTGGTCTTATACTGTTTGACATTTTTGTCAGGGACTTAGATAGAGGCATGGATGCTTGGCAAATCTAAAGATGAAACAAATCTGGGAAGACTAGCTAATTCTCTGGATGAAAGGACCAGCATCTTAAAAAAATTTTTTTTTGATTGAAGTTTTTATTTTCAAAACATATGCAAGAATAATTTTTCAACCTCATGCTCCCATTTCCCTCTTCTTCCCCCCATTCCCTCCCCTAGATGGTATGTAATCCAATATATGGTAAAATTATATGTTAAATCCTAGACATACATATTTGTATAATTATCTTGCTGCACAAGAAAAAATCACTTCAAAAAGTAAAAAAATAAGAAAGAAAATAAAATTCAAGCAACTCACAACAAAAAGAGTGAAAATGCTATATTGTGATCCACATTCAATTCCCACAGCCCTCTCTCTGAGTGTAGATGGCTTTCTCCATCACAGATCTATTGGAACTGGCCTGAATCATCTCATTGTTAAAAAAGAGCCACATTCATCAGAATTGACCCTTATATAATCTTGCTGTTGCTGTGTACAATGATCTCCTGATTCTACTCATTTCACTTAGCATCAGTTCATGTAAATCTCCCCAGCCCTCTCTAAAATCATGAAAGGACCAGAATCTATAAGGAACTCAATAAACTAGAACACTAGGATGAATCTGTTAAGTTGAAGTCCAATAGGGATAAATGTGAAGTCTTCATTTGAGCTTAAAAAATCAGCTTCACAAGTACATGATGGGAATGACATGGTTAAAAAGCAGTTTCTATGAAAAAGATCTAGGAATGTATATTACAAGATAAGTATGTATCAGCAGTTTAATGTGATTGTCTCCATCTTCCCCTTCCCCCCAGTAATGTGATCTTGGACCACATGAAGAAAAGCTTAATTTTCTGGAATGAGGAGATGCTGTTGCTCATTATTTCAGTCATGTCCAACTCCTTAAGATCCCATTTTGGGATTTTTCTTGGCAAAGATACAGAAGTGTATTTCCTTGATACAGAAGTGTATTTCCTTCTTCATTTTACAGCTAAGAAACTGAGACACACAGGATTAAGTGACTTGAACAAAGTCACAGAAGTATCAAGAGCCAGAGTCAGAATTTGGATTCATGAGAATGAGTCCTCCTGAGTGTAAGGTTGATAGTCTTATCTACTGTGCCATCTAACTACACTGAGGATACATATTTGGAATACTAATGCTCAGCTCTGGTCTTCACAATTTAAGGACATTGATAAGTTGAAGAGCAAGCATTCAGAGGACAATCAGTTTAGTGAATTTCTTTTAATCTGTGTTACAGGTGGGTGAGTTAAGGAAATTGAGGCTTTTTAAAATTTTTGCAAGAAAAAAACTCAGTGTGGATATCATGGTTGTCTTTAAGTAAGTGTCATATGGAAGAGCAATTTATTCTTGTGGTCCAGAGGGAAGAGTCAGCAGCAACAAGTATAAGTTGCAGAGAAGAAGTTTTGGTTTAATGGCATGCAAGACTTTTTTAACAATTAAAGTTAGCCAAAAGTGAAATATGCTGTCTTAGGATAACCCATTAGTGAATTCTTTTTCAGTTGAGGTCTTCAAACAGAGGATGAATCACGACTTTTGGGATATGTCAGTAGGAATTCTTTTTAAGTATGGGATGGACTGGATGGTCTTTGAGTTTTCTTTCAATTTCAAAATTTTGTGATTTTGTAACTAATGATCCATGGTCACTAGAGAGGAAGCTGGCAGTGCAGTAGATAAAACAACCCTCTATGTGTTTTATGTTTAGGCAAACTCTACTAGAATTAGAAATGGAATTAATATTAGAGTTACAGTTGGGTATTTGATGGTCTTTGATCTATTCCCCTTACTTTCCAACCTCTGTGCCTTTATTAATGATATTCCCATGCTTGGAATACCCTTCACTCTCTTATACCATAATGCAGACTTCTAATCATTTTTAAAAATTCAGCTCTAATAACATTTCCTCCATAAAGATTTCCCCTGTTGGTAAACCCGTTTATTTCCTCTTAGTTCCTCATAGAACTTTGCAGTTAATAAACTATATCATATATTAAAAGTGAAACAAGCAGTGAGTCTGATGTCATAAAATCTGAGTTAGATTCTTAATTATGCCATTTATTAACATGTAGTTTAATTGTCTTACCTTCCTTATCTATAAAATGGGGATAATATTATCTATAATAAAACATTATATATAGTATCTATTATATATATTATATATCTATTATATGTATACATATAAAACATTTTAAGGTTTACAAAGTGTTTTTATTAGCATTTTCTCATTTAAGTCTCATGCAATAGTCCAATATTCTATTTGCTATGTCAGACTGTCTCTTTTAAAGATTGTAGAGATAAAATATAAGATAACGAATAGGGGCAGCTAGGTAGTACAATGGTTAGACCGCCAGCCCTGGAAAAAGGAGGGCCTATCTTCAAACATGGCCTCAGACACTTAATAGCCTGAGCTAGGTAACCCTGAGCAAGATACTTAAATCCTATTGCCTCCAAAACAAACAAACAAAAATGATATCTAAAAAGGGTTGTATAAACTGGGAAGTTAGCACATCAATGTCAATTAATGTCAATTATCACTTTGTATTGCATCTATATGAATATGAGTCATATTCCCTTTACTGGACAGCAAACTACATGAGGGCAGGACTACATAGACTACCTGAAGGCAGGATAATGTCTTAATTAACCTTTTCCTCTTCCTCAGGCTCTTTGCTTAATATTGTAGTTAAATCATGTTTGTTAAATTTAATTGAATCAATTCCTAAGCTCTTTCCCAGAAATGAGATCCTAAATTTAAAGATTGGTTTATGGCTCCCAGTAGACATGCTCAGAAAATATAGTTTCTCCCCCAGTATCCTAAGGAGTGTAACGATAAATGCCCAGAAAATAACAGATTTCCACAAAACATAAATGCAAGACTTTGCATTTGAAGGAGGAATCAAGGAGAAGTGATTTGTGGTGCAGCTTATTTTTAGAATTTTTTTCTTTTAAAGAAACATACTGAGGTAGATTTAGGCAAAGTGGTATCAATTGTCTTTGTGGTGTGTGTGTACTTTTTAACCAGGATTCATGGTTTGGGAAACAAAAGATCCTCTTTGCCTGTGTAATTTCGTTCAGTTACTTTATTGCTTTAAATAGGCAAGATGTGGTTTGCATTACTTTCAGAGCTAATGTTGTTTGCTTAGTGTTTCAGAACAAAAATAACTTGCAGTTCATATTGTTAGAAAGGTTGTTCAAGGTCCCTTACTTCATGAAGTCCATGTCCTGGACAGCATGGCCTTTGGTATTGTGCCTTTTCCTCTTCCTGAGGTAGGAGTGAGAGTTATGTAAGAGACCCACAGGTCATTCTCCTAGTCTCAGAAGTCTGCCTCCCCCTCCCCCCACCTCTCTATGTGTCTCTGGCTCTCTTCTCCCCTCTGTTTATTTGTCTTTATCTCTGTTTCTCTTTCTCTTCTATTTCTATATCTCTCTCTGTGTCTCTCTTTCTTCCTATCCCAACTCTCTATGGCTCTGTCTCTCCCCTCCCTTGCTCCCTCCCTATGTGTGTGTCTCTCTTTCTTCCTCACCCTTTGTCTCTGTGATTCTGCCTCTTTCTGTCTTTCTCTGTTTCTTTCTTTCTCCTCTCTTTCTTCTCTTTTTGTCTCTGTCTCTCTGTGTGTCTCTGTATTGAGGGCTGAGAGATGAGGGGCAAGAGATACCCTAACAGTGATGGGGTCCCCAAGCCAATGTTGCAAGTTTTTGTGAAAGAATTCACAATCCCTATCCACAGGCTAGATATTTTGGCAAAAAATGGGTTTATTACACTGAGAAGCTACCCGGTGGGCCAGTTCCTGATAGGAATTAGCAAAGGTTTGGGTACAGAATCTTGTCTTTTATTAACTTTCTATGGTTTGGGGCTAGGGAGTGTTTAGGGGCTACTTTTTAAATCAATAAAGGGGGTAGTGATTGTTTCTGAGACCAAAGTGATTCCCAGATCAATTGGGAAATGGGAGATTCCTCTGGGAACCAGGTAGGAAAGTGGGGATCATTTTTAGGAATTTCCCCAGGCCAAGTGGCCCACCCTCCATAACCATCCGGGAGACATAGTTCTATTATATCATCTGTCTCTTCCCCACTATTTCTATCTCCCATCTACTGTCTCTTTCTCTCTGTCTCTGTCTGTCACTGTCTCTTTCTTCCTCTCTGTCTCTCTTACCCACTTTCTATGTTTCTGTCTGTGTATCTCTCTTTCTCTTTCTCTGTCTCTCTGTCCATGTCTCTATCTTTTTCTCCTTCCCTCTTTTCTTATATCTCTTTCTGTTTTTCTTTCTCTGTCTGTTTCTGTTTGTTTTTCTTTTTCCTTCTCTCTGTCTCTTCCTCCCTTCCTATCTCTCTCTGTATGTTTCTTTTTCTTCCTCTCTAATTGTCTCTCTGTGTCTTTTTCTCTCTGTGTATCAGTCTTTCTTCTGTATCTGTCTGTGTGTTTCTGTCTCTGTCTTCACTTCACCCTTATTTCTCTCTCTCTCTCTCTCTCTCTCTCTCTCTCTCTCTCTCTCTCTCTCTCTCTCTCTCTCTCTCTCTCTCTCTCTCTCTCTCTCTTTCCCCCTCTCTCTGTCTTTATCTGTCTCTTTCTCTCCTTCTGTCTCTGTCTGTCCTCCTACCCCAACTCCCCATCCCCGTCTCTTTCTTTCTTTGTCTCTGTCTCTTTTTCTATCTGTGTTTCTGTGTCGGTTGGTCCTAAAAATCCTAAGCATGACATGCTGGTTTCATGGGAACAAGGGCATTTCTTAAGGAAATCTGTGCTTGAGGCACATTAGCCCACCCTCCCAGAACACCTCCTCATAATCCTTTTCCCACTTGACCAGAAACACATCAGCCATTCCAGTTTTACTCACTACCCCAGAGGGAGCACTAACTAACTCCCGAACTTGTTTGGTATACTTATTGCTAGACTTTCTTAAGCTTTACACTTGCCCCTCACTAGTTAGCTGTGTGCCTGAAGGCAAACCACTTATTTCTCTGACTTTGGGGCTCTTGAGCTGGAAAATGGGGACAAATAATACTTTCTCTACCTGCCTCAAGAGGAAGGAAAGCTATAAACTATAATAGAGATGTGAATTATTAACATCAGGGTGGCAAGCTCCCTATAGTGGGAGTGTTGGGTTGAGCACACTCACTAGACACTTGTGGTAACTTCAGTTTTGGCCTTTTGCTAAGGCTTGGGTATTGATTAATTTGGAAGGTACCATTGAGGGTTTGGAAGGGGTGGTAGGTGACAAAAAATACTGGCTGATGAGCTGGGAAAGAACAGTTTTTTTCTCTTTGAAAGCAGCTCTCACTGGTATTTAGGATTAGGGAAGAAAAAAAGGGAGAAATCTCTATTCTCTTCCCTTCCTCAGGAGCAGCTGGGTCTCATATCCCCAGTTGCCTTTGTATGATAGGAAGCTACAGACCTACATTATAACTTCATATATGAGAGAGGATGAAAATATCTGACTGAATACAAACAAAATTATCTTTGTAAGGATTCAGTTGTCAAGGATACATGATGCAAGATCAGACCCAATCATAGCTGTAGTCATCAATCAAGCTCCCTTGCCTCTGCATTCCCCCACAATGAGACTTCTCCTGACCCCAATCACCAGCAGACTTGAGGTGAGGGTCTACCTGGTCCAGAATAGCAGCCCCCTATCCCCCTCCTTTCCTGCATTTCATCAGTTTCCCAAAAATGGCTGGATGCAAATGTTGGATGCTGCCTCCAACAGCCATAGCTCCAGGCAATTGTTCAGACAATTGTGCTGGGATTTTGGGTTGTGACTATTTTGCATTTTACAACCTTGTTTTTCTGACTCTTTCTCCTCCAATCTATTTTGCTGCTGCTTTGTGTTTGCTGTGTGTGTGTGTGTGTGTGTTTGTGTGTGTGTGTGTGTGTTTGTGTTTAGTACTTTGCTAAATACTTTACATGCACACTCAGGATTGTTACAATCCTGTTACTCAGGACTGTCCAGGACTGGAAACTTCCTCCTTAGGAGAGAAGTAGAAAAAAAGTCAAACTCAAATATTACTAGGGAGTACCTAGTACCACCTATGGGTGGGGGCTAAAATTGAAATGCACTACCTTTAAGAACGTTTAAAGACCGAACTTGATCCGCATGAACCCAAATGACCTTTAAAAACTTCTGGAATCTGGTGCCATTTTGCTTTTTCAATCTTAAGCAAATCTTTTCTTCCTTCAGTAAGCACTGTATTCTACTCAAACTGGGTTAGTCTCTCTGTGTCTGAACACATACTAGGATCTTGAAGAGTTAAAATAAGCACCAGAGTGGTAAATATGAAATTGATTTGGGAGAATTATTGATTGTAAAAAGAATATCCTATAAAAATAGCAGTTTGTGATAAGGAATAACCATGACAAGCCATCTTAGGTACAAAGGACTGCTATTAAATATGTGAATTAGCACATAAAAGTTAGCAAAGAAAGTGGTTTTGATGAGAGATAGGAAAGGGGGAACCCCGTTTTGGTCGGCGCAAAGATACTAAAATAGTTCCATGACGGCACAGTGTTCCCTGTAAATGAATTTACAGGCCTGAAAACCCAGATTGATAAAAGGTTTATTGTAGAAATTTGAAAGTAAAGCTCAGTTAGAAAGATGCCAGGACCAAAGGTGGCCGCTGGGTGGGCAGGAACCCTTACATGGCCGTAAGAATACCATGTTTGAGGGGAAGGGCTCCTCCTGTAAGGAGAGAGCTCCAGCTTGGCTCTTTTATACTTAAAAGGGGCTTGTGGGCAGTGCCCCAAGTTCTTGGCAGGCTTTTCAGATAAGGAAGAAACTGTTTGTGGGGGGTTGGGGAAACCTGAGCAGATAGTGGGGGTTGAGAAAACCTAAGCCAGCTCAGGTCCTGTGGGGGCTGGGCCAGGATATTCAAAAGGGTGTTTTTTGACCAGGATTTATGAACCAAAGGTCAGCCATGGGGGTTAGGGAATCAGAAAGGAATCTTAAAGGGACCTCAACCCCCATCAGTTTTAACCATTATATGTTTCTATTCTTAAAACACACATTTTTGTTTGTACTATTTGGCTATTTGAAAGTCATAATTTCTGGGCATGCACATTTATAAGTTATTTTGATACCATCATGGATCATCACAAATATTCTACAAAAATAAACTTTATATTGCCTCTCATTTCAGATTTTAATGCTTTTTTCCAATTTGAACTTATCTTTCACTTCTGTTGCTATGCTTCTATCTGGAGGGTTTTCAAATGAACGGTTGGCAACACTGGTCCATTATTCAGTAGAGTTTTTGTGAAAGAAACTAGCTAGTTAGTGAGCTAGTGATAGAAGAGAAGAAATCAGAAGGAATTCTTTTATTACAAAGGTTAATTTACATATAAGCATTGTTAAAAATCAAGTAACAGATGTAATTGAATTTTAAATACATTAATATGTTGGTAATAGTAAACTAAATATTTTATATATCATAACTAGTTATTCATTTTTATCATTTCTACCACTAGCTCACTAACTAACTAGTTTCTTTCACTTTGTTTTTCCCTTTTTCTTTTTTTTTTATTGTTTTCTTTTTTCTGGTTATACATGTACATTAATTTTTAAAATAACCATTTTTTATGAATCATGTTGAGAGAGAATAATCAGAATAAAAGGGAAAAATCATGGGAGAAAAAGACAAACAGAAGAACAAAGTGACCATAGCATGTATTGATTTATATTCCATCTTTATAGTTCTCTATAGATGGAATTTTCTGTCCAAAGTTTAGTGGGATTGCATTGGATCACTAAATTGATGAGAAGCAGATGTTTCATAGTTAATCATCACATAATCTTGCTGTTACTATGTACACTATATTTCTGGTTCTACTTGTTTCACTCAGCATCTGTTCATGTAAATCTTTCCAGGCCTTTCTAAGATCAGCCTGTCCATCATTTTATATTATAAAATAATAATATTTCATTCATTTCACATACCATAACTTATTCAGCCATTCCCCAATTGGTGGGCATCTATTTACTCATTTTCAAATTTTTTGAGATGGTTACAAATTTAAAAACAAACAAACAAATAAATAAATAAATAATTTCTGTCTCTCAGCAAAAGAACTTATGAAATTCTCAGGTAATTTTCTTTCACTTGTTAGATATTTTGTAGAGACTTGTAGTTGTTTTTTTTAATGGAATTTCTCTTTAAATCTCTTCCTAGTTTTTTTGAAATGCATAGAAATGCTGATGATTTGTGTGGATTTATTTCGTATTCTACAACTTTGTTGAAGTTATTGTTTCAATTAAAATTTTAGATTTTAATGATCATATCATTTGCAAAATGTGATGATTTTCTTTTTTCATTGCCTATATTATTCTTTCAATTTCTTTTTCTTGCTTATAGCTATAGCTAGCATTTCTAATAAAATAATGAATTGTAATGGTGATAATGAGCTTCTTTACTTCACCTTTGATCTTATCAGAAAAGTTTCTAGCTTATCCCATTACAGATAATGTTTATTTTCGGTTTTATGCTGATAATATTTAGCTCTTTAAGAAAAGTTCCATTTATTCCTGTTCTTTTTAGTGTTTTTAATAGGAATTAATTTTGTCAAAAGCCTTTTCTGCCTCTACTGAAGTAATTGCAAGATTTTTGTTGTTTTTCCTAACACTGAACTAGCCCTGAATTATTGGTATTAAATCCAGCCTGGTCAGTGTGTGATCTTTGTGATATATTATTATAATCTCCTTAGTAGTATGTTATGTAAATGTTTGCATTAATATTCATTAGGGAAATTGATCTATAGTTTTTTTTAACACCTCTGTTTTGACTCTTCTTGGTTTGGGTGTTAAGACCATAATTGCATAATAGCAAGAATTTAGTAGAACTCCTTTACCAATTTTTAAATAGTGTTTACATGGTATTGAAATTATTTTTTAAATGCTTGTAAAATTTGCTTGGAAATTCATCTAAATCTGTTGTTTTCTTTTGAGGGAGGGGGATTTAATTTATGGATTATTCAATTTCTTTTTATAGCATAGATTTATTTAAATATCCTGTACTGTTATTCATCCTTTTCATCCAGATAGTCAATTTTTTGAGGTATGTACTTGGATAAAATAGTTACTAGTAATTGTTTTTATTACATCTTCATTGGTTGTAATTCACCTTTTACATTTTTGACATCAGTATTTTGATTTTTTTCTTTCTTTTTAAAAAACAAATTAGGCAATGGCTTATCTAGTTTATTAGTTTTTCTTTTTTCTTCTTAAATCCAGCCCCAGTTTACTTTTATTCAAGGCCTAAAACAAATAAACAAACCAACCCCCCCCCTCAATTTTGTTAACCTCTCCTTTGGTTTTGAGGGTTTCTCTTTCAATGTTTTCTTTCTTTCTTTCTTTCTATTTTTAGTTGCATGCTTGATTTGTTGATGTGGTTTTTTTTTCCCCTCTTTTATTAAGTTGAGAAATTTAAAATTTCTCCTAAGTACTGTTTTGGTTATATTCCACAAATTTTCATATGTTATCTCACTGTTGTCATTATTTTAAAGAAATTATCAATAATTTTTATGATTTTTTTATTTGACCTCTCATTCTTTAGGATTAAATTTAGTTTCAAATTATTTTTTAATCTATGCCTCAAAGACCCCAAAATATGCATTTAATAATTTTCCTTTTCTGCATTTGCTTGTGAGGTTTTTAATATCCTATCAATGGTCAATTTTTGTGAAGGTGCCATGGGGATAGTTAGTTATATTCCTTTCTATTCCCATTCAATATGCTCCAGAGATCTATCACATCTAATTTTCTAAAATTCTATTTATCTCCTTAACTTTTTGTTTATTTTGTGATTAAGTTTATCTAGTTCTGAGAGGAATAAACTGAAATCTCCTACTATTATAGTTTAATATCAGTCCTCCTATAGTTCATTTAACTTTTCAATTTAACTTGAGAATTTAGGTGCTATTTTATTAGGGGTGCATATGTCCATTATGTTCTTTTTTATGTTCTATGTTCTATGTTCCTTTTTTTTTTTTTTTTTTTTTTTTTTTTAGTAAAATGTTCCCTGTTTATCTCTTTTAATTGAGTCTATTTTTGCTTTTGCTTTGTCTGAGATCATAATCACCACCCCTAAATTCTCTACTTCAGCTGAAGTAAAAATCAATTTTGCTTCTATGAATACATTATCAATATAATAATTTTACTTCAAGTGTGTTTCTTGTAAACAATATATATATCATTGGGCTCTGCTTTCTAAATCATTCTATCTTCTGTTTAATGGATAAGTTCATCTCATTCACATTTGTAATTAAAATTTCTAATTGTATTTTCCTCTATCCTATTCTTTTATACTTCTCTTCTTCTTTTTCAACCTATCACTTCTTTAAGAGTCTGTTTTGCTCCTGACCAGTATCTCCCTTAGACTACTCCCCTTTTCATGCCTCCCCCTGCCTTCTCTCCTTTCATTTCCCTTTTTTCTCATTTCCCTGTTTGGTAGGATGAATGTCAGTACTCAACTGTCTATGTTTATTCTTTCCTCCTTGAACCAGTTAAAATAAGAGTCAGGTTCAAGTATTAATATTTATCCCTTCCCATTCCTTCATTGCCTTCTCTATTACATAAACTCTTCCTGTAATTCATGTATTTCATTTTATTTTTGTTTTAAATCAAAATATAGAAATAAGCTTGGTGTAGAACCAGATTTAAGATTATATTGTCTGCTGTTGAGCCAAATATTGGAAACTTTACTCAAATAAAAAGTTACAGCATAAAAATTAAGTTTATATATTCCTCCATGTTGCAACTTACTTCATTAAAAAGTTATTTATTTAAAAAATTAGTAAAATAAGGAAATTTAAAATGAAATCTTGCAAATAAGCAAGCATATAATCATGATTACTTCTTTTTAATTCTTACAGAATTGTCCCACATAAAATATTCAAAATTATGTTATGATTAGAGTTTTATAATTATATAGTTTTCATAATTGTAAGTAGAATAAAATTTTACATTTTGTAATGATAATTACATAATGTAAATTTTAATTTAGATCATTTTGCGGCAAAAGTTATTATAGTTACTGTAAACACTTAATGAATAAATCTAAAAGAATATTATGAGAAGTATATTAAATTACCCTGGAGGTTCACAAAATATTTCTTGTTTTGGTTGTTGTTGAAAGAGGTCCAAGGAGCAAAAAACATTGGAAACCATTGACCTAAATTATTGCAATAGCTTCCTAATTGGTCTCCCTGCTTCATTCCTCCCTGTTCTAGTTCATCCTACATACTGCTGCTTAAGTAATTTTCCTTAAGTTCAAATCACATGACTCTTCTATTCAATCAACTCCCGTGATTTCTTATTTTGAATAGAGATTATTTTATTCTTTGTTCTTATATCCCTAGCATCTGGCACAGTACCTATTACATAGTAAGTTCTGAATAAATGCTTATTGGTAGAGTCATATAACAGATATGTTTTTTCTTTTTCTCATTGCTTCTCAAATTCCTGTCTATTGTTAAAATCTCATCTCAAATGCCGCCTCTATCTTCAAACCTTCCCAGAAAGTAGTAGCTTTCTCTAATTTGATGTACTATTTTGTCTGTACATACTCAAGAAAGCATTCGTCATATATACTACACATATCGTTCACCGATTTAAAAATGATCCCTATATTTTACAGAAACAGAAAACTGATACTTAGGTCAGGCAGCTGGCTTAAGGCTCATAGCTTATCTGTGTTTCTTTTTATAGCCCTTGGTATGTTGGGCCAGTTGTATGGTACTCTCTCCCTGTTGGTGGAGATTTATTAATCATATGTCTTATGTGAGAGACAGAGCTGGTGAGATCTGGAGAAGAAAGACAGCTTTTAGAATTAGGAGAGATGTGCCATTCAATCTTTCTTCAGGTTACAAAAGAGAAAGAGAAACTATGGAAAGAAACCCAGTTGTGGAGAAGTTATGAAGCTCTGTCATCTCACAGTTCTCGGCTTATTATCTTAGAGACTTTGGGGAATTTCTCCTTTGGTTAGGTCTGGGACTCCTTCTTGCTGAGTTGAGTTATTTCATTCCCAATAGGAGAATTCCTTCACTCTGTATTTGTCTGGTGTATGTGCTCTTATGTATAGTTTCTCTAATTTCTAGTTTTCTATACTTGGAGAAATGCTTTTATTTACTTGCAAGGCATGCTCATTGTGGAATTGGCATCTGGTGGGAAGTGGTCAAGTACTGAATCCTCATTTTCCATGGACAATTGTGAATAGGAATGTAGCTTGAATCTAAAATTACTATCCCTAGATTAATAACATTTAAGGGAGAAGAAAGATAATTCTAACCCAATACCCTCTTTCTTTAAGGAAAGTAGAGTTGCTGACATCTGGCCCCATCCTGGAAAGAATTAAAGATCCCTTAAAGAAGGGAGGGAGGAATAGATGCTAGAGGAGATCTCTTTTTATGTCTCTTCGACCCATGTGGACACATATAACCTCGATCGGCAAAAACTTCATTCTACTTATATATTATATCACTTATTAAATCTATGAAGCCAGAGAATATGTAATAAAACTTTGTAGCATCTCCAATAACTCACACAATATTCTATACATAGTAGTTTCTTAATAAAAAAATAAATGAAATATTCATATTTTTTGATCCTTTATGTCCCCCAGAATTTTCACTTCTCTTTTTCCCCAATATACTAGTTTCATAATTATGACAATTCCCAAAAGGACAAATTCTGAAATGCAGCTGGAGGCAGCAAGTTTATCCATTGAGAGACTAATAATTGCTGCCTATACTTACCTGGTCCATGTAACCTGAACAAGATGAGAAAGGGACCATTTCTGGTTTGAAAAAAAAGACAAGAAGTAAATATGGTGAAGGAAAAAACAATTAGCTATTATTAAAATAAGATAGAAAGTGCAAATAAAATAGTTCCACCCTGTTTTTGTTTATCTCTATGTTACAAATTTCCCTTTTTGCTTTGCTTGGTAACATAATTGCAACTCTTGCTCTTTTGAATTCAATTGATATTTAGCAAAATTTATTCTAACCTTTCCACCTTTTTTATATCTTTGCTTCTTAGATGTGTTTCTTGTTTTGTTAAATGATATTTTATATTTTCTCTCACTTAAATGTAAAAACAATTTTTAAAATTTGTCTTTTTCTTAATTTTTGAGTTCCAAATTCTCTCTTCCTTCCTTCCTTCCTTCCTTCCTTCCTTCCTTCCTTCCTTCCTTCCTTCCTTCCTTCCTTCCTTCCTTCCTTCCTTCCTTCCTTCCTTCCTTCCTTCCTTCCTTCCTTCCTTCCTTCCTTCCTTCCTTCCTTCCTTCCTTCCTTCCTTCCTTCCTTCCTTCTTCCCTCCCTGAGACAGTAAGCAATTTGATATAGGTTTTACAAATGTCATCGTGCAAAATATATCTACATAATAGTAGCATTGTAAAACAAACAAACAAACAAAAAAACCAAACAGAACCAAAAAAAATCACACAAAAATAAAGAAAATGAAAAATAATCTGTTTTAGTCTGTATTTAGATACTAACAGTTCTTTCTCTGGAGGTAAATAGCATGTTTCATCATTAGTCCTTCAGAATTGTTTTAGATCACTCTATTGCTCTGATTAGCTAAGTTATTCACAGTTGATCATTACATAATATTGTTATTACTGCTATTATTATTCTGGTTCTGTTTGCCTCACTTTGAATCAGTTCATGTAAATCTTTCCAAGTTTTTCTGGAATCATTTCTTAACACAATAGTATTCCATCATGAGCATCTGCAACAACTTGTTCAGCTGTTCCCCAATTAACAGACAATCTTCTAATTTTCAATTCTTTGCTATTGAAGGAGTATAGAAGGAAACAGCAGTAAGGTGGTCCCCCCTGATCTTAGAGTGCTTTTGTTCTAACAATGTTTCTGACAACAAACATTGGTGACTGTCAGATACATGATCTGCTCATCAGTGATAACTGAATTTTTGAGACCATTCCTCAATTCTACCTCTGGGCCATAAAATTAGCATATCAGTGACATGAAGCACCTGATATCTTTGTCTTTTTCATATAAAATTATCTTCTTGATCCTGATGGGCTTTGAGGTCCCTTTAAGATTCCTTTCTGATCCCCCAACACCCATGGCTGACCTTTGATTCACAAATCCTGGTCACAAAGCACCCTTTTGAATTCCAATGATATCCGGGCTTTCCCCAGCCCCCACCAGATCTGAGCTAACTTGGGTTTTCCCAACCCCCACAGTTTCTTCCTTATCTGAAAAGTCATTGAATTCTATTCAATGCTGACCCTGGCTGAAAACCCACCAGGAGCCTGGGACTCTACCCACCTTCAAGATTATAAAAAGGGAGCTCTGGGGCCCAGTGTCTTTGCAGGAGCCCCCCCCCCCCCGCAAAAACAAACAAACAAACAAACAAACAAAAAAACATGGTATCCTTCCAGCCATGCAAGGGTTCCTGTCCACCCGGTGACCCCCTCTAGCCCTGGTGTCTTTCTACCTTTACCCTTACTTCCAAACCCCAAATAAACCTTTTTTTATCAATCTAGGTTTTCGGGCCTGTAAATTCCTTTACAGGGTACTCTGCGCCGTCACTGGACTATCCTTGCACCCATCCAAAAGGAGATCCCCCTTTCCTAACTCTCATCAGTTCTTTGCTGAATTCTTTTGGAACTTAGCCCACTTCAATTGGTGTTACAATTACAATATACTTTGTCCCTTGACTTAGAGATGGATTCAAGCCTTCACATTCTTTTGAGACACCTTGAGACACCAGTCTGTCACCCCCAACCTTTTGGAATTTCTTCTAGGACTTGAAGGAAGCTAAGGAATCAGGAAGCAGAGATGAGGAAAGCTTTCCAAGAATGAGGGACAGCCAATGAAAATGCCAAAATGAGAAAGGAGTGTCTTGTTTGAGGAATTACAAGGATGCCAGTTAAAACTGACTTAAGAAGCCTCAGTTCCATGAGGAACACAAAGAGATTGGAAATGTTTTGTATAACTTTATATGGGGTTTCTTAATTGGGGTGGGGATAAGAGAGAGAACTTAGAACCAAAAATTAACCAAAAAATGTAAATAAAAGTAATTTTAAAGGAACACAGGTTAAAATGAATAACTAAGCATATAGACTGATGGGATGAATAAGACCCTAGCAAAAGACCATGTCCCTGGTTGTAACCTAGTGTTTATGTGGGCCATAGGGGTATAGATAAGAGATGGCTTGAATTACTGTCCAAGTTAGTCCTGAGGCTAGCGGGGAGGAACACTTCTTAAATGAGCTTCTTGTTCCTTGTCATTCCTTTCATTGACAAATTATCATGACTCCCCAGTTATGGTATTGAATTAGAAGGCCAAGTTGAGGTATAGCCCAATGTTTCTTTTCCTAATTCTTTTAGCCTGCTTACTAAACATCACAATGGCTAACTCCTTTTAGGGTTAACCCCCTACTAAGCATTATAATGACTAATTCTTTAGTCTGCCTTAATGTCTTTCCCCTTGTTACAGCATCTCCCCTTTTGTAAGTTAATCTATTTTTGTAAATTAATCCACAATCAACAGTGTAATAAAATCTTTACCTCTTGATTTGGAGATAGTCTAAGCCTACAAATTCTTTTGAGACACCTCCCTCATAACACTAGTCTAAAACCCCAACATATTTTGGGGCATAGCACCCTTGTACCTCATAATTTGGTGGCCCTGTAGAGGAAGAGTCAAGCTAAACTCTCTACCCCATCATAGACTATAGAGAAATAAAAATTCAAAACAGGTATAAAAGGAACAGTGATGAGAATGAGATAGAGAAATCCTTAGAAAAAGGGGCAGAAGAAAAAAAAAACCTAATAAATAAAGTAGGTGGGCAAGAGGGGAGGTAGATTTGGAAATGTAACTGGGAAGGGAAGGAGAGAATAAGGTTAAAAAGGGAGAAAGCCTTGGGAAAATGGACTATTTGTTAAAGATATGCTAATTATCCAATGTGATAAAAATTGCAGTTTCACAATGAAAAATTAAAGAATAAATGTCAAAATCTTATTAAATCAGTGTCAACTGATGTAAAACAAATGATTTAAAAGGAGGACATATTATATTATAAATTTTTTAAAGACATAAAAACTGTAAAGTTTATTGCATGTTAATAAATTCAATTGTTTCATTGTCTTAGTTAACTTGTATGCCTTTGTAGATTTACATTTATGCTTGAAAGCCACCCAAATGAACATTTTATCATAAAAAACAAGTAATGATTGATGCTATTCATAAGAGTAATTCTGCTTGCTCTGAGTCATCCTTGTAAAATTATGTAAATCACCAACAAAATGTCTCCTTTGATCTACAAACCCAAATGGTCTTGCATCCTCTGGAGCAAGATAAGCTCTCTTGGACAAAGTCACAACTCCAGGCAAGATTCTACATCCACTCCAGACTTCCCTTAGACTAGTGTATAAAATGGGTCTTCAGAAAATGTCTCTTTGGAGATCACTTCTCTCTTGAGAATGATATGCCCACCAAGAGAGTCCGTCCCTCTTGGTGTTTCTTTAACAATAAAGCTTTTTACCATAGCCTTTGCATTTAGCGAAATTCCTTCCCCGAACTCACTCATTCTTGCCTGACCTCTTCTTCTGTACCCTCAGCCCTCATCAGTTTCAAATGAAGTATTTGGGGGTTAGTACCAAATATTGAGACTAATATAGGTGCCAAAAGTTGGGGTTTCATCATGTAAAGAGTTCACAGTGGTTAATCTCTTTGGCAAAAGGTAGGTTTACTGAGGAGAAGAGACTATAGACAAAATAGAGACAATAGACATAAGGAATGGTAAAAATGAAATAGGATTGGGAGAGCATATAGTTAGCAAGGAAAGGTGTTTTAACAATTAATGATGGAAAAGACAAATTCCTTAGTGGAACTCACAACTGGGAGAAAAGGAATGTCCTGTGAGAGTGGAATATGCTCTTAGCTGGCAAGCTGAATCTTAAAAGGAACACTTTTAAGGAAAACTTAAAAAGAATCTTAAAAAACACTGTGAAAAAGTTAGTTAGCTACAAGAAGGAGAAAGATCCATGAGACAAGGTATGGGGATGAGAAGAAAGACACTATTGATGTGGGTTGTGCTCCCTTTAAGAAACTAATCCTTTCAGGGAATGACGTGGGTTGTGCTCCCTTTAGGAAACTAATCCTTTCAAATTTATTCCTTTCTCATTCCCAGCCCCTCCTAGCTGATGCATTATCAATTCAAGAAGCTAGACCTTTGATTCACAAATGCTGTCAAAAGCACTCTTTTGAATTATAATAGGAGATCTGGTCTCTCACAACCCCCACCCAGATCTGAGCCAATTTGGGACACCACCCACAGACCTCTTTGGCTAAATCTCTCATTATAAAAGAGCCAACCTGGAGCTCTCTCTTTGCAGAGGTTCCTAACAAGGCAGCCTTATACCTGGCATGCCAAGGATCTCTGTCCACTGGAATCCTATTTCCCATGGCCTTTTATCTCTACCTTCACCTTTTACTAATTAGACTTTAACTTTACTTCCAAACCCCATAATAAACCTTTATCAATCTAGGTTTTCGGGTCTGTAAATTCCTTTACAGGGGACTCTGCACTGCCACTAGACTTCATTTAACTCTGTATCCTTGCACAAAATCCAAAAGGGTTTGCAGGGGAACTCTATTTGCATTTTGATCCATAGTAAGAAGATTTTGAAAGAGAAAAAAACTATTTTTGTCCTAAAAACAGAAAATTGCATTAGATGGCAAACTCCTTGATGGTAAGGACAATCTTTTGCCTCTTTTTTGTACAATCAATACTTAGCACAATGCTTAGGTAGTAGGTACTTAATAATTGTTCATTGACTGATGAAAATGAATTAATAACAGTTAATTAAAAATGAGAGAAGAAAAGAAGTCCCAACTGCTTATCAAATGAGTCAAGGATCAGATGCAGCATTCAAACATTTGAATTACCATTAGCCGACCTCTCCACCCCTATCATTAGATTTCTTCCCTCTGTCAATATAGGCTACAATTCCAAGGTCAACCACTGACTCATTTGGTGGCCTTGGACTAAAATCCTTTTATCACTCTGTGCTTATGTTAATCTCATTTGTCTAATGGATCGACCAACCTTAGCCTCATCCTCCCAGATGGTAGTTGTTTGAAGTCCTAAAGACATTTGGCTTCTTAATACATTGAACTACCAAGGGAAGAATATAGCAGAAATACATTTTAAATCATTTGATCTCCATGACCTCCAATGTGAATTTATAAGCAATTGAGGATCTGAACGTTCCTTTCTAATTTTATACTAAATCTGTTCTTCTGAGGCTTGACTTTATTCATGGTAGTGAGTCAAGTACTTCATCCTTCACAGAATGATAGAATTTTAAAGCTAGAGGAAACCTAAGAGCATATCTTCTAGCCCAACTCCAAACTGAATAGAAATCCCTTTTACAATAACCCAAAGAAATAGTCATCCAGCCTCTGCTTTAAGTCAAGTTTTAAGAACTTAAGTTCTCTTTAAGAGTACTTGCTATCTCCTGAAAACAGTTCATGTCATATTCAGCTATTAGGAAGTTTTTCCTTACACTGAGCTAAAAATTGTTCCCTGTATATTCTACCCAATGGTCCTCTACAGTCAAGTGAATCACTTCTAAACTTTTCTCTGTATTCTCTTCAGACTCTTCAGATATTTGAAAACATTGATCACCTCTCCCCACACACCTCAAGTTTCTCTTTGCTAGATTGAATATGTCCAGTTTTTTAAACCATCTTTCATATAGCCTGTTACTATACAAAATTTTTTTCATAGGACTAGAACACAAGTATCTTCACTATTACAACAATACATTAACTGCTACCTCTGTAGTCTAGAGGAATTAAAATCTTTTTGAAGCACTAGTCATATAATCATATCCCACTTATCTGGTACTGTTGGGGGTTTAAGAGTTTCCTGGAGGTGAATTTCCCAGAAGTACCAAAAATTTACCCTTTTTAAGTGATAATTTTTAAAAATAAATTTTGGTAGGCATTTTTCAAAAATATATTATACACTTTCCTGACTTCTTAAATTAGCCTTATTGAGTATAACAGAATCTTTTGTGTATTATTTGTTTTATATATTATATAAGTAATATTTTTTAAATATACAATGTAAAAAATATACATGAACTTAAGCATACAAATGTATATAATATATTTACACAGGTACATGCATATGTATATACATGTACATATATACATGTATGTATTTTATTTGTTATATATCTATACATAGAAACATGTGTCTCTATAGATACATGGATACACACACACACATACACACATATACAGTTGTTTAGTCATGAATGATTCTTTATGACCTCATGGACCATAGCATGCCAGTGTCATCCAGGAGGTTTTTTTGGCAAAATCCAGGAGTGATTTAGACTCTAGCTGACCTAGTCTTCACACAGTACTCTGTAATGGAATTACATACTTAGATATTAATAAAAATCAATTAATAAATCCTCCGATTTGGGCTAGAATAGACTGCAGAGACCCTATGTTCTAAAACTTCTACTCATTTATCTGTATACAGATTATCTCCCTTTCTCTTTCCTTTGCCAATTTATCACTTACAGTTTAGTGAAAATAGTCTACTTAAGAAAACTTTTCCATTACAGGAAAAAAAGATATCACTGAAGCAGAGCAAGAAGAATCCCTCCTGGAATCTCCTCAGGTGGTAGCAGCAGGATGTGGATAAAAGAAGCATTTATATAACTTATGCTGTGTGCCAAGTATTGTCCTACGTGCTTTACAAATGCTTTCCCCCTTATAACAACTTTCTGAGACAAACAGCTTTTAAGTATCTTGTTCAGGGTAGCATAGCTAAGAAATATCTAAGGCTAGATTTGAACTCAGGTCTTCTGAACTCCCAAACTTGTACCACCTAGCTAGCTACTTCTTAAAGAAAAGCAGCAGACAGGATTCAATTCAAGGAGTTTTCTGTTTGGGGTTTGTGAGGGGTATTTTTTTTGTTGAATGTAAACGTTTTGTATCAGATTTGGAAATAAAGCACTGAGAGCTTTTTATGAGCAATGTATATGAACTTGGCTTCACAATTATGACAGTGACCTATGTATGAGATATAAATTAATGAGGACAAGTCCAGACTATATTTCTGTTCCCTTTCCTCCAAGAGCTGCTCATAGTTTCTCAGAGAGATTTTGACCCAAATAACAAGAAATGGATTTTAAAATACTATTTGTCAATGTCCATATTCTTCTACAAGGGATTCTTCTATTAGGTACAAATCTCCAAAGAGGTCAGTGATTAAAAAAAAAAAAAAAGCCCTAGATAGATCAAAATATTTATAGCAATGCTTTTTTATGGGAGGTAGGGAAGAAAAGAAAACAAAGTAGGCAAATGGGTAAAACAAGTTGTGATATATGAAGGCAATGGAATATTCCTGTGTTTTAAAAATGATGTGTTCAGAGAAGCATAGAAATACATTTATGAACTGAAGTAAAATGATATAAAGAGACCCAAGAAAATAATAGACTTAGCAACAAAATAATCAAAATTAAATACTGTAAAATTATAATGTCCAAGCTTGACTGCAAATTTGAAAGAAGAAAAGGAGGTACTCACCTATCTCCAAATTTCTTTGTAGAAATGGGGTATCACAGGATTGACATATTGCATTTAATGTGAGAATTATTTACTATGTTGGTTAATTTTACTGAAGTAGTTGTTTTTTTCTCCCTACACTTTTTAAAAAACTCTTATTTTAAAGGGTGATTCTTTGGGAGGGGATTGGATGAAGGATATAGTTGGAAATGTAGATGGTATAATTATAAAGCAGGTTAATAAGCATTTATTTAATAACATTAAATATTATCTGTCCCTATTATTTTGGTTATTTGGAAATTTTCAGTCTTTGACAATAATTATTTGTCCCTTTCTTCTGCTACTCCTAGGTAACACTAGTTCATCTCTGATAATTTTAGATTTGGGGTGCAAGGACAGGAAATACTCATGTGGTAACAGTTTCTGAACCACCCCCTGCACTCTGGGGTTGATTTCACTTTAACTAGTATAGTGTATAATTAATCGACACAGCACATAAGGAAATTTTAAAATAGTTTTGTTTAGATTCCCTGAAGAAGTCTGAGCTTTTCATACATGGGGTCCAATTCTTTGAGCCTTTAGCTCATTATCCCTATTTAAAGTTTAAGAAAATGTCCAAAATACAGTTTGGGTATAGTGTGTAAATTTCCTTAAATATAGGTAACAGGTTCCTACCTCCCACATAAACACTTAATGTATATTTTGTGGATCAGATTTGGGACAAATTTTATGCACACAGAAAATATATAACACTAATAAATCACTATGGGCAATTAGGAGTTACACTGGATAGAGCACTAGGTCTGAAGTTGGGAAAAATAATCTTCCTGAATTCAAATCTGGCCTCAGATACTTACTAGCTATGTGATCCCAGACAAGTCCTTGATCCTGTTTGCCTCAGTTTTTTCAGCTATAAAATTAATTATAGAATGAAATGAAAACCACTCCAATATCTTTGCCAAGAAGTAAGTGTTTGACTCAATCAGAGTCAAGCACTAGTGAAATGAGTCTTTGGAGCCCAAGAATAGACAAAGAAATATAAAGCATTCAAATAACCTATCAATTAGCCTTATGAGAGAACTGAACTTGAAGTTTTTTTCAGGATAAACATTATTTCAATGAGTCCCTCTTTCCTATGGGGTTCAATATAGTCTCTCTAAGACTCAGAGATCATCCGGGATGGTTTAAATTACCTTGGGATGTTGCTGATTAGTCAAGCATCCACTGCCATGTCCTAATGCTTTAAGTCACTGCTCAAAGGAGAACATTTTCTTTCCCATCCTTTTGCTGCACTCCCAAAAAGTCACAAGGGAAAAGAAAGGGGAAACCCTGAGGAGCAAAAGAAAAGGAAGAAAAGAAATGAATTGGCTCTTATACTTTGCTTTTATAGACCTCAGAAATGGACAGTTGATGCAACCACTCATCAGGAGGCAGCCCCAATCAGTAGAATGTCATTGGGCATGTTCACATCCTTCAAAAAGATGCACTTCAGTTGTCCCTCTAAACAATAATCCATGCCTTTTAATTTTATAAGGCTAATTAATCCCCTATTATATTTAATTTCAAAACTCTACTTTTACTAGATCATAAGGCCAATTTATTAAATGTGGCATGATATAGCCATTTTTTTTCATTTGAGTTTGATTATGTAGTTGGATCTATACCTACTGATATATAGATATTTGAATTATATATCTATATACTCTATATTTATAGTGATCAAATGACCCTAGGATGCTGTGCTTGTTGAGTTCTTGTTTTTTATGACAGGCTGTCAGCTGTCAATTTGCTTTGCTTACCTCTAAACTCACCACCGTCTCTTTATAGATTACTGTTTTTAATCAGATTTCAGATAAGAAAACTCAACCAAACTCATTGGAGTTTTTGAGAGAAAATGGACTCTAACTGATGGCTTTATTTTTGACAGAAGTATAGCTTTATGACATTCATTTCAATGGTTCACACCATCTCTGCTTATTTCTGTTCTTGGCTGTGGTCCCAAAGATTGAGATAGCTGGGTAAGTATTCTTCAGATGATTGAGATGTCACTCACTGAAATGCTGATCTCTCGATTTCTTTGATATTGTCAATTATTTCAAAAGACTTTCATGTCAGTGATATCATATGAACCTCACAAGAGTCCAGTGAAGTGAGGACATATTTTAATTTCATTGATGCTTGCAATAAGCCCTGTTACAATGTTTGGAATGACACAAAGGTGATCTAGAACTGCTGATGCTTATGCTAGTGGCTATAGTAATGACAATACTATAGTGCAAAGAATGTGCCAAGTACTGTGTAAGTGCTTTACAAATATTATTTTAACTTTACAACATCCTTTGAGATAGGTTCTATCATTTCTCCCATTTTACAGCTGAGGAAATTGAGGCAAATAAAGGTCAAATTACTTCTCAAGATCATAAAGATAGCAAGTGTCTGAATAGGATTTAAATTGAGGTCTTCCTGACTCTAATCAATGCTCTATCCACCACTGTATCTAGCCTGCCATCCTTGCAAATCTAGTATCTAGAATTAGAGCCAAGTTCTAGCTACTCCCACCAAAGTAGAAAGTTAGAGTGAAAATCCTATAAGGTATTTATCATCCTGGGGCCAGTCTAGGTAAGTGTAGAAACTTATCAAAAAAGAGCTAACTATTAATAATTTTTTCTTAGACCCAGAAATTCTTGAACATCATCTGCTTAGGAGAGAAGGGTGTGATTTGCATTAGTGAAAGGAAATATAAACACTAATGAAATCCTGAAACTTTGTATTATTGAAGTAAAATTTTCACAAATGAAGAAGCTGAGCATCAGAGGAATTGAAATACTTGCTAGAAATCACATAGCTTTAAAAAATTTTAATTAACCAAAATGAATTTTTTCTCCTTTTACTTTCCCTCATCTTGAAAAACAAAACAAAACAAAACAAAAACCTTGTAATAAATATGTGAAGTCAAGTAAAACATATTTACCCACTGGCCAAAAATACATGTCTCATTGTGTACTTGAAACCCAACAGATCTTTTAGGAAGTGAGTAATACCATAGATCAGCATCAGTCATTTGGAATCACAGTTGGTCAATTTTTAATATAGTCTGTATATCTATATAAATATAGATTTATATAGATATACATACTCATACACACATACATACATATGTATATATGTGTATATATATGTATATATATATACTATACATATATATTTAGCTTATTCATGAACAATTAATATTAAATTATCTAGATCTTTTTTTACTTTCACTTTTTTACTTCAAAGACCTTTATTTGCCTCAATTTCCTCAGTTGTAAAAATAATATTTTGGGTTATATTCATATGGTTCCTTGGTGTATCTTGGCAGATAGACTTCCAAATATTTTATATATTCTACAGCACAGCCCTCCCTCACTTAAATCCAATTCATTTACCTGTCATGGTATCATATCTCTGATATCATGGTTCTCTTCAAAAATGAAGGACAAACAACAGTAATATTAAGTGGAATTTTCCTGTCTATCTCTTCATGGTGGATTTTATTGGTAATATGAAAGTGCTAATGATTTGTATATATTTTATATTCTGTAACTTTGCTAAAGTTACTAATTGATTCAATCAAGTTTTATTTGACTTTTACGATTCTCTAAAAACATTATTAACAGTTGCAAAATAGTGTAATTTTGTTTCTTTTTTTTTGCCTATTCTTATTCTCTCAAATTACTTTTCTTGTTTTATTACTATAGATAGAATGTATAGCATTACATAATTGTGATAATAGATATTCTTGCTTTTCCTCTGATTTTATTGGCATAGACTCTGAAAGACATTTAAATATAATGCTATCTCCTGATTTTAGAGAAAAAAAATACTTATCATGTTTAGAAAAGGACCATGTATACCTATGTTTTCCGGTATTTTAATAGAAATGGGCATTACATTTTGTCAAAAGCTTTTCTGTATCTATTGATGTTAAAAATTGTGTTGGTCTTCTTATTAATATAGTTTGTGAGGTTAATAACTTTCATAATATTGAACCAACCTTGAATTTTGAGTATAAATCCAACTTAGTCAAAATATATAATCTTTTTTATTTCTGTGATCACTTTGCTAATATTTTCTTTAAAAGTGCTCTGTTGATATTTACAAGGGATAGTGTCTACAATTTTCACTACTCATGCTTTAGTTATCAAGATAAAATTGTTGCATGAATAGTGTTTGGGAGGAGTTTTTCTATTTTTAAATAGTTAATATAATATTAGAATTATTTTTTCTTTGGATATTTAATAGATTTCACTTAAGTATCAAATTAGTCTTGATTTTTTCTTCTCTTTGAGAGTTCATTTATAAACTGTTCAACTTCTTTTTCTGAGGTTGAGTTCTTTAAAAAGTCTATTTCTTGTGCTGTTAATTTGGATATTTATTTAAACATCCATTTCAATTAGGTTATGGTTTATTTACATAAGTTTTCACAGAAGAGTTTCTAAGAATATTCTTTATTTCTTCTTCATTTATTGTGACCTCTCCATTTTTATCTTTGATAATTATAATTTAGTTTTCTTGTTTCTTTTAAGAATTGAATTATCTAATATTTAGCATCTAAAAATATTGCTTCTGAGTTTTATTTATTACATGTTTTTGTTTTCAGGTTTTGATAATCTCTTCTTTGCTCTGATGGATTTCTATTTTGGTATTTGAATGAGGTAACCTTTTTTATATCCCCTTTCATTTTATGAGTAAGTTCATTCTACTAAAATTTAGTTATAATTATTGTATATTTTCTTCATCATATTTCTTATGTTTTTTCCTACCTTTGCTTCCCACCTTCTCTTTCTAAAGAAGAGGGTTATTAGAGAGTAGTGCTCTTAGTATAAGTGATCTATGTTTGGTACAATCTGTTTTCTTTCCACTTTCCCTTTCTTTAAATTTTCTTCATGTTCTAATGTCTCTCTTCCTTAATTATCCTCCTTATTATTCCTTTCTAGTACAAATTACCTCCTGTTTCCTAGTTGAGATTAATGTATTATGCCAACCTCTTGGGAAATTCCAGGGAAGTCATTGATGAGAAGAAAGTTTCCAAATATACCAAAATATTTGGAATAACACTTTTTGTGGTATTGAGGAAATATAAATAAAACATATGTCAATTGATTGGTAAGTAGCTAAAAAAAGTCATGGTATATGAATTTAATAGAATATTGTTATTTTTTTGCCATAAATATATTTTAAATATATATTAAATATAAATAAATTTTACTGATAAATAGAACAGATATAGAAAATACAACAGACTTATGTGAACTGATACAAAGTGAAGTAACCAGAAGCAAGACAGTATTATGCACAATAATTGCAACTGTATTGTTTGAAAAAAAATAACCATCACAAAATAATCTAAAATGAGTGCCTAAAATGAGTCAAGGAATGAGATATGAAAAAAAAAAATCTTCCTCAACTCCTTTGCAAAGGAGGAAGGTTCATCAATGGGGAACATTATATATCTTTTCAGATTTTTTAGATATATTGATCAATTTGGCTGATTTTTAAAAAACTTTCTTCTCTAAACTTTTTTTTTTTTTTTTTTTTTAATAAGAACTGGTTTTCCAGGAGAGGGGAAGGATAGCAATGAAAAGGTTTAGACAATGTAAAAAGGTAAATATTATAATTTTTTAAAAGATTATGTCAAATTTGTTCTGTATTTTATATATACCTAGTTGTTATTGTTTTAACTTGTCTTTATTTGGAAAGACAAGGAAGGAAACTAGGAGGCATAATGGATAGAGCCTGGGCCCTGGAGTCAGAAGGACAGGGGTTCAAAATTGGCATTTTACTTACTAGCTATGTAGTTCTGGACAAGTAACTTAATCCTAATTTCCTAGTTGAAAAAAAGAAGGAAGTTACTGATTTTTGCTTAAGTTAATACATGCTCTTCTTCTGATAAGCTCTAAGGCAGGTTAGAGTGTATACTTGACTGATAAGTCTACTCCTTTCTCTGAATCTCAGATTCCTAAGGAGCTTGGATTGGATCTAATCACATTTACAGTCTATGATTCTGCATGTGTAGGATTTGCTGACCCATACTGTGAGCTCTCTGAAGACAGAGATTATGAATTGTAGCTTGGACTGTAGCGCTACCACACAGAGAAGGCTCAGTTCATTTAACTGACTGACCAACATGTAGGACAAAAGAAGCTAAGATACTGGGGCCTCATCATTTCTTATAAAAATCACACCTAATGGCTTGGGAAGGCCCCAGGCACCCTCTAAGGTACTGGGTAGTGGGAAATATAAAGGAAGTCAAGCCCTAGAATTATTGTCCCAATTGGCTAGGGAGATTATGAATTCTTGCCCCTAGGGACTGTCAGTTGATTTTCAATTTTTAAAGAAATCAACTCTCAGAGGAGCCAGAGAAATTCTGAATGTCACATTATATCAAATCACAATAGTGCCTGCCTACCTGTCCCTAGAGAGCTTCCAAATGATGTGGTTGGAATTACCTGGATAGAAGCTACTGCCAAGTTCTTTCTTTGGCGTTCTTCATCTGAATGCAAACGACCACTAGCTCCTGAGGATTTTGAGACACCTTTGGCATATTAATTGCTATTTGTTTTGCTTAGCTTTCAGTAGCAAAAATGAATATATGCAGTAATAAAGGTAGCTTGGTGTAGTAGAATGAGCAATAGGTTAAGATTAGAAAGATTTGGTAAAGTGTCCTGACTCTGTTATATGATCTAGCCAAGTTACAACATGTTTGAGCCTAATTTTGCTAATTTCTATAATGGAGGTCATAGATACCATTTTTTAGCTTATTTCCCAAAGAGATCAAAGAAAGTAGAAAGAGAGCCGCTTATTCAAAAAATTTATAGGAAAATTGGAAACTTAGGTAGTGCCCATTAATTGGGAAATGGTTAAGCAAATTATCTTATACGAATGCCATAGAATTCTGCTGTGCCAAAATATATGATAAAAAGGATAGTTTCAGAGAAACCTGGGAAGACTTGTATGAACTGATTCAGAGTGAAGTAAGCAGGACCAAAATAATGTATATGACAACAATATTGAAAGATAAATAACTATGAATGACTTAGAACTCTGATCACAACAAAAGGATATGAACAGACAATTTTCAGATTATGAAAAATAGTTATATGAAAAAATGCTCTAAATCACTATTGATTAGAGAAATGTAAATTAAAACAACTCTGAGGTACCATCACACATCTCAGATTGGCTAAGATGACAGGAAAAGATAATGATAAATGTTGGTGCAATTGTGAAATGATCCAACTATTCTGGAGAACAATCTGGAACTATACCCAAAGGGTCATCAAACTGTGCATACCCTTTGATCCAACAGGCCATTACTGGGTATGTATCCCAAAGAAATCATAAAAGAAGGGTAAGGACCCACATGTGCAAAAATGTTGTAGCAGCTCTTTTTGTGTTTATAACAGCAAGAATTGTGATGGACATAGCGTGTAATGGACATTTGCATTGTCTCCTTAGTTCTTTTTCTGGATGCAGATGGTATTTTCTGTCCAAAGTCTATTGGGACTGCTTTGACCCAGTGAGAAGAACCAAGCTTTTCATAGTTGACCATCACACTTTCTTGCTGTTATCATGTACAATGTACTCCTAGTTCTGCTTGTCTCGCTCAGCATCAATTCATCTAAATCTTTCTAAGCCTTTCTATAATCAGCTTGTTCATTATTTTCATAGCGCAATAATATTCCATTACCTACATATACCATAGCTTGTTCAGCCATTCCCCAATTGATGAGCATCCACTCATTTTCCAATTTTTTGTTACCACAAAAAGTGATTTATCATTGAATGCAGGATCAAATCTTATTTCACCATTATTTTACCTTTAAAAAATGTTTTTGCATAAATTATATAGTATCCCTAATTATCAGGATGGTAGTAAAAGCATATATTTTATAAATAACTAAACATATTTACTGATTTATGCTAAAATATTTTATTAATTACATCAAAAATTTTTTAGAGACCACTGGTAGAAGGAACATAAGATATTGAGTCACTTGCTCATGATCACAGGAAGAAATAGGACTGAAACTGTCATCCTGAACACAAGGCCAAGGCATCTATCGTCTGTTTGTACATAAGCAATATTCAGACTTCTCTCTTGTCATCTACTAGAATGTAAATTCTTCTAGGACAGGGGATGTGTTCATCTCTGTCTTTGCGTCCCAAGAACCCACCACAGTGTCTGTAAAGTTAAACTCTTCAATGAGTTCAAAAATTAAAGTTATAATTGTCCTAATTGGCATCCTGTAAGTTGTTGATATGTCAGAGGAAGACTGGTGAATGGCAAAAAAATCACAAGCTAGACTATGAAGATTGGTGCTCAAATTCTGATTCTGCTAATCCCTAGGCATTGGATTTTAAACATAACATTTTTCTTTTTTTGGCAGGGGGTGGGGGGGTGGGGCTCAGATCCTTATTTATAAAATGATGCAGTTGATTCTCTATGGTGCTTTTCCACTCTTAATTTTATGACCCCTATGGAGTTAATTATCCACTTAAACTCTGTTAAACTTTGGAATTTAAAAGGGGAGGCAAGGAGTTTCTTTAAAGGGGGAGGATTTTAAAGACATGATCAATTTGTAGCTCACATAGGGGAAGGAGGATGGACTAGAGGAACTATATTTCCAAGCTGGACTGATTTTACAAGGAAAATGAGGGGCATAATTTTTACTTGATGCATACCTGTAATTTCTCTTAATTCAGGAGCCTCTGTTAGTGAGACAGACATAAAGACAGGACAGACAGGCAAACTCCTATGATAGTGTTCATTCTCAAGAATCCTCCCATAGCTGGGACATTGGCTTGGAGGCTTGCAGCCTAGTGATTAAAAAAAAGCATGTTTTGGCAGTTAAAATGGGGAAGCAGTCAAGGGATTTCTCCACATGGAGGGTTGATAAAAATTTCTTTCCTTTTCTCTACTCTTTGCCCAACAATGTCAGCTTAAAAATATATATTTGGGGCTGTGAGCATTCAGGCATGTGGCAAGACTCCAAATTGGAAACCCTGTGGGCTACTGCTTTAAACCTGTCTCTGTGTTTATGGCCATAGAATTTGTGCTGGTGGGAGGAGCCCCAAAGCAGCTGTGCCAATTAGCATTGACCCAAGTGGCTAAGGTTGCTAGAAATCCATTAAAGGCAAAGAGCCTCGGAAGAAACCCAAACATGTTTTGCTTGTCAGGAAGTCTACATTTGGAGGGACAGGACTCTTGAGTGTATTTGACATCAGATGAGAATATGATTTATTTTCATATTCATGCCCTGAAAGATCAGAGGGATACAATAGGAAATGTAGAGAAGGGGAAAAATTATAAATCATACGGGTCTGCTATTTTAAAAATTACTACTTATGAGTTTACACAAATGTTTTTGCTTAAAAAAGAAATATTTTCCTTCTAGCTACAAAAAAATAAAATCGAATAAAAGTTGAGATGGAAATTTAATTCATGATTAAAAAAATTACTTTTTTTTTTTCTCCCCCACATGATCTCATTTCAGTTTCCTAAGAACACTGTGAGGTAATAATGCATAACATATATACTTTATATATTATAAAATAAATTAAAAATAAAAATATATATTCTTGATGGTAGTTATTATACTCCTTGAAGTTAAAGGATTAAACAATATCATAATACTTATTTTATAGAATGGGAAAAGTAAGATGGGAAGATCAGAACTAAATGAACTGATAAGAGGAATGAATACATTTTAAAAATTCAGTGAAACTTGTGTGCATTACACTATCTTGGGCACTGTTAGGGTAAGAAGGGAAACTTGGCAAAACTTGAGTTACCATTCAAGCTTTTGTATTTTCCATGTAAAAGATGTAGAGGACACTACATCTACCCCTTAGGAATTTTTAAGCTACTTTAGGGAAAAAAGATGCATGCACCCAGGACATTGGGCCAGTGATCATAAGATTTAGAGCTAAAAGAGAACTCAGACTTCATTTAGTTTAGAGCATTAAACTCAAATAGAAATGGATTCCTGTGGCCACATAATGACATAGAAAACCAAAAATTAACATTACCGGTGTTGTATTTTATTTATTTTGTTAATCATTTCCCAATTACATTTTAATGTAGTTCACCAACATTGGACCAGCTACAAGTGCTTATGGACTGTATGTTTCAAAACCTCTAATTCTCCAGATCCCTCATTTTACCTATAAGGACTTGAAACCCTAAGAGGTAATTGACTTGCTAGGTAGGATATATCAGAGGTAGGATTAGAATACAGATCCTTTGGACTATGTTCTTTCTACTTCTTGATGTTAAGTGGATTCAGTCATATCCAATTCTTTGTGACCCCCTTTGTGGTTTTCTTGGCAAAGATACTGAGGAGGTTTGCCATTTCTTTCTCCAACTCTTTTGACATATGAGTAAACTGAGGCAAATAGGTTAAGTGATTTATTCAGGGTCACACAACTAGAAAGAGTCTGTGACAAGACTTGAATTCACGAAGATGAGTCTCCTGTCTCTATTCAATTTGCCACCTAGCTGCCCTTTCTAAAACAGTTAAATAAAAGTAGTATAATGGGAAATTCTTGAATTTTCCAAATAATTAAAGTCTATGCTTTAGATATGAAACATTTTCCCCCTTTATCTTTTTGGATGGAAAGTCATTGGCTTTGAGATAGTTATTTGTCCACTAAGAATCCTTTTCCCCCTGTATCCACAGCTACAATCTAGTACCTTAGAGCTGTTTTAATTTGCATTTCTCTGATTAATAGTGATTTAGAGCATTTTATCATGTCACTAGAAATGGTTTTAATTTATTCATCTCAAAATTGTTCATATCCTTTGATCATTTATCAATTTATAGTATGGCTTGTGTTCTTATACATTTGAGTTGATTCTCTATATGTTTTAGAAATGAAGCCTTTAGCAGAATCCTTGTATATAAAAATTTTCCCTAGTTTTCTGCTTCCCTTCTAATCTTGTCTGCATTGGTTTTGTTTGTACAAAACCTTTTTAATTTAATATAATCAAAATTATTCATTTTGCATTTCATAAGGTTTTCTAGTTCCTCTTTGACCATAAATTCCTTCCTTCTCAACAGATCTGAGAAGTAGAATATTCCTTGTTCTTCTAATTTATTTAAATCATGGACTGTATGATTCCTTGGAATTCACTAAGGACCATGCTGAACTGAGCAGACTCTGAGGAAGCATAGCCTTGCATCCTTCCTTTCCTACCTTATTTTGGCATAGGGTATTAAGTATTGGTTGATGCCTAGTTTCTGCCATGCTATTTTCCAATTTTCTCAGAAATTGTTGTCAGAGAATGACTTCTTATCCCAGAAACTGGAGTCCTTGGTTTTATCAAACACTAGATTACTATAGTCATCATTGAGTATTGTGTCTCATGAACCTAACCTATTCCACTGATCTACCACTCTGCTACTTAGCCAATATCAAATGCTGTTGAAGACCACTGCTTTATGATATAGTTTTTTGATACAGCTAGGACACCTTCGTTTTGCATTTTTTTTCCATTAATTCCCTTGAAATTCTTTTTTTAAAATTATTATATATATTTTTATAATATTATCCATTGTATTCATTTTTCCAAATTATCCCCCTCCCTCCCCCCCGATGACAGGCAATCCCATACATTTTACATGTGTTACAATATAACCTAGATACAATATATGTGTGTAAATACCATTTTCTTGTTGCACAATAAGCATTAGATTCCGAAGGTACATGTAATCTGGGCAGACAGATATTAGTGCTAACAATTTACATTCACTTCCCAGTGTTCCTTCTCTGGGTGTAGCTACCTCTGTCCATCATTGATCAACTGGAAGTGAGTTGGATCTTCTTTATGTTGAAGATTTCCACTTCCATCAGAATATATCCTCATACAGTATTATTGTTGAAGTGTATAGTGATCTTCTGGTTCTGCTCATTTCACTCAGCATCAGTTGATGTAAGTCTCTCCAAGCCTCTCTGTATTCCTCCTGCTGGTCATTTCTTACAGAGCAATAATATTCCATAACCTTCATATACCATAATTTACCCAACCATTCTCCAACTGATGGGCATCCATTCATCTTTCAGTTTCTAGCTACAACAAATAGAGCTGCCACAAACATTTTGGCACATACAGGTCTCTTTCCGCTCTTTAGTATTTCTTTGGGATATAAGCCCAGTAGTAGTACTGCTGGGTCAACGGGTATGCACAGTTTGATAACTTTTTGGGCATAGTTCCAAATTGCTCTCCAGAATGGCTGGATTCTTTCACAACTCCACCAGCAATGTATTAGTGTCCCAGTTTTCCCACATCCCCTCCAACATTCATCATTATTTGTTCCTGTCATCTTAGCCAATCTGACAAGTGTGTAGTGGTATCTCAGAGTTGTCTTAATTTGCATTTCTCTGATCAGTAGTGATTTGGAACACTCTTTCATATGAGTGGATATAGAATTCCCTTGAAATTCTTGATCTTTTGTTCTTCCAAATGAATTTTAATATTATTTTTTCTAGCTCTATAAAATAATTTCTTGGCAGTCTGATTGCTATGGCAGTGAATAAGTAGATTCACTTTCTTGGGCACTTGATATTCTTTTAATTGTTTAGATGCAACTTGATTTGTGTAAAAGTGTTTTGTAATTGTGCTCATATAGTTCATGGCTTTGTCTTGGCAGGTAGACTCCCAAATATTTTATATTATCTACAGTTATTTTAAATAGAATGTTTCTTTCTATCTCTTGTTGCTGGACTTTTTTTGATAACATATAGAAATGCCAATGATTTATGTGGATTTGTTTTGTATCCTGCAACTTTGCTAAAGTTGTTAACTATTTCTAGTAGTGTTTTGGTTGATTCTCAAGGATTCTCTAAGTATTCCATCATATTATCTCTGAAAGATTTAGTGAAAAATATGGGTAACATCTACACAGGATGGAAGAATTATCTTAATGGGATCACTGATTCATTGAAATATCTATGGATTATTAAGCACCTGTGTTTGGAACAATGATTATTTGACATAGAGTAGAAATTGAAAAAAACTAATACAGTAAATATGATGAAGGGTGGCAATCCACAGGCCATCTATTTCCAGGTGTAACAAATCTTTCACTCTACAACTTAAGGCAAGCTCAGTCAAAATGGACAGATTAATAATCAAATCATCAGGTGAGGGTTGGAGCTGGAGGATATTTTTCCCCAGAAGTTTATATTTTTTCCAATTTTTTTATCATTTTATTTTTTCATAATATTTTATTTTTTTCCAGTTCCATGCCAAGAAGAATTTAGCTTGTGCAGCTGAATTCTCAAGGATAGGCATGCTCTAACTCAGTGCTGAAGGACTTACCCTTTGGTATGACAAATTAATCCTGCATCGATCACTATGTTCAGGGAGCTGTGTCAAAGATTATTGACAACTGAGCTGGTAAGAGCCTATCACTGGATGCCAGTTATCCTCATACCCAGCATCTTTCCTCTACAGTACCCTTTTTATTCTCATTTGGAGAAGAAGCCTAGGAATTACAGAATAGTACAGAAGGTGCTTGATTTAGAGGGAGGAAACATGAGTATAAATCCTGGCTCTGCTTTTTTACTGGGTATCATCTTGGGTATATTACTTGCTGTAGTGCTCGACTTTTTCATCTATTAAATAAGGGATTTGGATGATGATTTTTAAGATTTCTTCCAGCTTTAGGGCCTCTGATCTACTGATCAGGCCCTAGGGCATAGGCATTGTGATGACTGGCCTTGTCTGCTTAACAAGACTTGCTCCCCCAGAAAGCAGAGGGTTGAGAGAGGCTGTAACAGGGAAAAGGAGGGGTATGAATACCTTGGGGAAGGAAGTACTGTAGACTAACCAATGGGAGCTTAGCAAGAAGGCTTCCAGATCTGCTACCTCAAAAAGTCTGTAAGTCAGAAACCAGCAGTGGTGGGAAGGTTCACTGTGAAATTAGGCTTCAGAAATAAAATCCTGGCCCTAGTTACTTATGGAGCTTATTTTGAATTTGAAATGATTTTGCTTTTCTGATGGGTCCTTCTGCAAGGGAGGTGGAGGATGGAGAGGGCAGTTGAATGCCTTTAAAAATTCATACATGATTAAAGTGATTTTTTTCCTCTTCAAATTACTATCCATTGCATAAAAGTGCCTGAGAAATCCAAGTGGGGCCAATGTTCCTTATGCCAGCCTGTGTTTCCTCAGAGTCTGCTCAGTTCAGCATGGTCCTTAATGAATGCCAAGTTCACTCCGATCTTTCTTTCATCTGGATAGGCCTTTGTAAATAATCATTTCCACCACACTTCACATTTGCAAAGGGTTTGACATTCTTGCTTAATTAGCTACTTCTCTTAACAATCCCAAGAGGCAAGGAAATATTTTTAATTTTTTTTAAAAACCTAGGTTTCCCAGGCTAATAACAAAAACAATTTACATTTTTATGATGCTTTTCAAAGCCCTTTCCCATATATTTGTCATTTTAAACCTTTGGAAGGAAGGAAAAGAAGAGGAGAAAGGCTCTGTAGGTCTCTTATCTCCCTGTCTTTTGAGAACATCATTTGGTGTTCTGCCATCTTTTGTATTTCCAATGGAAATGGGAGTAGTATTCAGTCAGTGTTGGCTACCTAATAGGAGGTAGTCCCTGAAACTATGTCCCTTCTTGAAAGAAAAGATGGACTATTACTTAAAGAACCTTATGCTAAAAAGGACTTAGAGGACCCAAGGCCTGTCCTAGTTTGCTGGGCAATTGAGACTTGAGCATTACACTGGTGATGAAGATCAAAGGGAACAGTCCTATAGAGTTGTCGGAGTGAAAGTATAATTGATGTCTTATATAATTTATATATAATGAATGTCTTAAATACTTGCCAATGTATATTTATGGTTGTTTTGTGTTTTAAGTATTTTGGGGGGGTGAAGGAAATAATTAGCTGCCTGATATCTGATGTCTCTTTGTATTGAGTACCTCTTCTAGAAAGGCTTTGGTTTATCCTTTTTGAGGAAGACCCCAGAAACAAACCATATACTTAAACAATGAGTGAGAGATCTTTCCTGGAATTTTGGGGTTGGGAAAATGAAGCAGAGGGTATGAAAAAGACTGATTCTACTTCTTCTAGGGCTCAGGCTCCATCAGGAATGAATTCGATTCATGGAGTCCAGAACTGAAGCTACTAATAGGAATTCCTTTTGGGTCTCGGGTGACATAGCTGTAGCACATGATCCCTAGAGGCAGATTCTTGAGATAACTTTGTCTTATGTCTTGCCTTTCTAGTAGGATCTTATTTAAATTATTCCCCAGGGAAAACTGGGACACTGATGCATTGTTGGTGGAGCTGTGAATGGATCCAACCATTCTGAAGAACAATTTGGAATTATGCTCAAAAAGTTATCAAACTGTGCATACCCTTTGATCCAGCAGTGTTTCTACAGGGCTTATATCCCAAAGAGATATTAAAGAAGGGAAAGGGACCCACATGTGCAAAAATGTGGCCCTTTTTTGTAGTGGCTAGAAACAGGAAATTGAGTGGATGCCCATCAACTGGAGAATGGTTGGGTAAATTGTGGTATGTGAATGTTATGGAATATTATTTTTTCTGTAAGAAATGATCAGCAGGATGATTTCAGAGAGGCCTGGAGAGACTTACATGAACTGCTGCTGAGTGAAGTGAGTAGAACCAGGAGAACATCATACACTTCAACAACAATATTGTATGAGGATCAATTCTGATGGAAGTGGCTATCTTTGACATTGAGAGGATCCAAATCAGTTCCAATTGTTCAATAATGAACAGTACTAGCTATAACTAGCAAAAGAACACTAGGAAATGAGTGTGGACCACAACATAGCATTTCCACTCTTTCTGTTATTGTTTGCTTGTATTTTGTTTTTCTTCTCAATTTATTTTTACCTTCTTTCTAAATCCGATTTTTCTTGTGCAGCAAGATAACCATATAAATATGTATACATATATTGTATTTAACATATAATTTAACATATTTAACATGTATGAGACTACCTGCCATCTAGGGAAGGGAGTGGAGGGAAAGAAGGGCAAAGTTGGAACAGAAATTTTTGCAAGGGTCAATGTTGAAAAATTACCCTTGCATGTGTTTTGGATATAAAAAACTATAATAAAAAATATATATAAAAAACTAAAAACATACAAAATAAAGAAAATAAAGAAAACAATGTCATGGAATTTTTGGTTGGTACAATAAAAATATGCATTGAATTATCAAAAAAATAAATTATTCCCAGAGAACTTGCTATGACTTTTTATTATGGGACATTTGGAAATCATAAAGAAAGGCATGCCATGATTTTTCTTAGTGGCTTAGCTTTCTTTTCTCCCCATCCTGCTTGTCACTCCCCAATCCCCACCCCATCTCACCAAACCTATCCCTGAGATTGCATAGATCTGGTTTGATTCTGGGCTAGATCCAAGAGGTTATTGCTCCCATCTGAAGCTATTCCAGGAAGAGATTCTAGTAGATGCATTGGATTAGAATTAGGGTAGAAAAGATAATTTTCATTGCTTGATCTGTTGTGTCCTTTTTTCAGGGAGTTTGCATTTTTTCCCCAATTTTTTTTATCACTTTGTTTTTTAATAGTATTTTACTTTTCCCCAGTTACATGCCAAGAAAAAAATTTAGCATACATTTTTACACAATTTTGAGTTCCAAATTTTTCTCCTTTCCTCCTTTCCCCCTTCCAAAGATGGTAGGCAGTTTGATATGGTTTATACATGTGTTATCACGTAAAACATTTCCATATTAGTCACAGTTGTGAAAGAAATAAAACAGATCAAAAGGAAAAGAAACAAGAGAAAGAATAAAGTAAGAAGAAAAAATATTCTTTGATCTGCATTCAGAGTTCATGAATTTTTTATCTGAATATGGGTAGCATTTTTATTTGTTAGTCCTTTGTACTTGTCTTTGAGCATTGTATTTGTTGCTGAGAAGACCTGAATTATTCATAGTTGATCATCACACAATGTTGATGATACTGTGAATGATTTCCTGATTCTCCTGACTTGAATCAGGAGCATGTCCAACCATTCCCCAATTGATGAACATCTCATCAGTGTCTAATATTTATCACTACAAAAAGGGCTGATATAAATATTTTTTGCACATGTAGCTTCTTTACTCTTTTTTATGATCTTTTTGTGATACATAGTAATGGTATAGATAGATCAAAAGGAATATATACATTTCTTTTCCCCTTGGGCAAATTGCTTTCCAGAATGTTAGATCAGTTCACAACTCTAACATTACATTAGTATTCCTATTTTCCCCACATTCTTTCCAACATTTATCACTTCCCTAATTTTTTTTTTTGTCATATTAATTAGTCTGATAGGTGTGAGGTGGCATTAATCAAAAGTGATTTAGAACACTTCTTTGTATGCCTATAGATAACTTTGATTTCTTCTCTGAAAACTGCCTGTTTGTATTCTTTGGTCATTTATCATTTGGAGAATAGCTTGTAGTCTTATAATTTGATTCAGTTCTCTATTTATTTGAGAAATGAGTATATAGAGACACTGACTATAAAGATTATTTCCCAGCTTTCTGTTTTCCTCCTAACCTTGGTTGCATTGCTTTTGTTTGTACAAAAGCTTTTTAATTTAATATCATCAAAATTATCTATTTTGCATTTCATAATGTTCTCTATTTCTTGTTTGGTCACAAATTCTCCCCTTTCCCATAAAATTTACAGGTGGATTATTCCTTGCTCTTCTAATTTGATTTTATCTTTACGTCTAAGTCATGCATCCATTTTGACCTTATCTTGGTATTTGGTCTATAACTGGTTTGTGTCTTTTTATTTTCTAGTTTTCACCATAGTTTTTGTCAAATAGTGAACTCTTATCCCCAAAGCTGGGGTCTTTAGGTTTATCAAACATTAGACACTATTGTGTCTGGTATATCAAATCTACTTCATTAATTTACCACTCTACTTCCCAGCCACTATTACATAGTTTTAATAATTACTGCTTAATAATGTAGTTTGAGACATGATATTGCTTCCTTTGTATTATTTTCATCAATTCCCTTGATATTCTTGAACTTTTGCTCTTCCAGATAAAATTTTTTCTGGTTCTATCAGTTAATTTCTTAGTAGTTTGATTGGTATGGTATCCATAAATTATTTTAGACAGAATCATCATTTTTATTATATCATTTTTGCCTATCTATGAACAACTGTTATTTTAACAATTTTTTAGATCTGACTTTGCATGAAAAATATTTTGTAATCATGTTCATGTAGCTCCTGGGTATGTCTTGGCAAGTAGACTCCTTAGTATTTTATAGTTTTGCAGTTCTTTTAAATGGAATTTCTCTTTATCTTTTGCCCCTGGGTGTTGTTGATCATATAAAAAAATGCTCATGATTTATGTAGGTTTATCTAATATCCTGCAACTTTGCTAAAGTTCTTAATTATTTCAAGTAATTTTTTAATTGATGCTCTAGGGTATTCTCAGTATGCCATCATATAATCTTCAAATAATGATAGTTTTGTTTCCTCATTGCCTATTATAATTCCTTTGATTTCTTTTTCTTTTTTTGTTGCTGTAGCTAACATTTCTTGTACTATACGGAATAATAGTGGTAATAATGGGCGTCCTTGCTTCATCCCTGATCTTATTAGGAAGGCTTCTAGCTTTTTCCCATTTGATGCTTTGATTTGCCATCTCTTGCAGGGAAATCCACATTCGTCATGTCTATGGTGTCTAACTTGCATTCAAAAAAAGTTGAGGTTCAAGATTTTTCTTCATAAGTCCACAATTAGGTGCTCTGGGTGGAGGGAGAGGGAGAAGAGGGAAATCTTTCCTCTTTTGATGCATTGGTAGAAGGCAGGGGCAGCTAGATGGTGCAGTGGATATGGCACTGATTCTGGAATCAGGAGTTCAAATCTGGCCTCAGATACTCAATACTATCTAGCTGTGTAATCCTGGAAAAATCACTTAACCCTAATTGCCTTGCCAAAAACAAAACAAAACAAACAAACAAACAAAAACAAATAAAAGAAGGCACAAGGGAGAAAGTAGAGAAAGAATCTTAAGAATTGATCTGATAACTTACTTATGGTCATGAAAAAAGTGGATCCTCTGAGTTCATTGCTTTGGGTCTTAATCAGTTCATTTATTAGGAGCTTCCCATATTCCATCAGAAAAATACCAATGTCTATTTTCCATAAGGAAATGTCCCTTAGATATCTCCATATATCATAATCTTATCAGGTTGATTAGGGAAGTCATTAAAATAGTTAGTGATTGTCTTGAGCCATCCCACTTGGATTAGTAAAATTTTGCCATAGCTAATCATCTAGAAGAGAAGGCAGAGAGTATATAGTCAGTAAGTCAGTAGCAAAATCAGGCTGAGAATTTCCTTCCCCCAATTATTCAGCCCACATTACTTTATATGAGACTTTGCTGAAAATTTTACGCCCACCTGCATTTGAAGACTTGGTTTTCATTGTGCCCCTGAAGCCTCTGCTAAGATCAAGCATTTCTGTCTCTCAGGCAGAAAGGTAGGCCCTCGTATATTTCATTCTTGTATGGGGTGCATTGTAGCTATTTGCAGCTGTCTGTCTAGACAGAATATGTGGTGTAATGAAGAGCCGCTCCTAGACTTGAAGTTAAAATTTGAATGTCTGTATTGTAACCCACTGCCCATGTGGCTCTGAGGAGTCTTCAAAACTCTCTGTAGCTCAGATTTTTTTATCTGTTAAATGAGAAGATTGAACCAAATAATCTCTTAAATTCTTTACACCTTTGGAGCCTTTAAGAGGACATTATCAGGGGACAGGCAGATGGTTTATAAATTTTGTGAAAATGTGGAGAATCTATGATTTCATCAGTAATCCCAGGGAATTCCTCTTCTTGGGCAGAACCTATTGATTATTTAGAAGATATTAGAGAGAGCTCTGGATTTGGAATCATAGTTTGAATCCTGCTTTTGTCACTTATTATCTCTGTAACTTTGGGACAGATATTTAATATCTCTGGGTCTCAATTCCTAAATACCTAGCTTTTGCATGTAAAATTTAGGTTCAGCTTTAAGTTTTCAAGGCATTTATGTATCATCTCATTTGCAAATTTACTGCAATAGGTGCTATTATTATCCCCATTTTACATAGGATGAACTAAGATTAAGAGAGGTTAGGTGACTTGTGTGGGTCATACAGCTAGTAAGTGTCCAAAGCAGTTTTGGAACTCTGGTCTTCCTGACTCCAAGCCCAGTACTCTATCCATTGTGGCACCTAGTTACTTCCAGTTCCCTATTTATAAAATGAGGAGGTTGGCCTAAATGATCCCTTTGGAAATTTTCAGTTCTAAAGTTATGCTTTCATGTTTCTTCCCAAAGAGTTGAGATACATTTTTAAAAATAGACTTATTTTTCTCACTTATCTGACATAAAAAAGTATGACTCCCCCTTGGTGAGCAGTACTCTGTAATCCTGGTTTGCAAATCAAATTTGACAATGGATAACTTTAAAATGGAGGTGATGCATACATTGGAAAGAGAGGAGACCTTCATTGGATTTTGAAAATCAAGCCATTTTGAAGACACCTTAGGGGAAAGTTCTTTAGGGATGGATAGCTTGTATTTGTGCAAGGAAGGCTTTTCAAATGTTATATAGTGCACATATATTCCTTCTGTCTTGTTTGGTTTTCAAGAACTTAGTAATGATGGAAACAAGACTCCTAGAATCATGGAATATTAGCAATGAATGGATCATTGAATCCATTTACCTCATATTACACATTAGAAAACTGAGGATCATAGTCACACAACTAGTTAAGTCACAGATTCAGGAAAAGGACTCAGATTATTTGACTTCCAGTGTCATATAGATTTGGCTTGCAAGTTGTCTCTGAGTTTGAATATCATAGATTGACCACACAAGAAAATAGAATAATGGAGTATTTGTTAATGTGATTGACATGTAAGTTCCTCACGCCAAAATCTCTCACCTACCAAACTTTTCTTTCTGCAAGAGATTCATTAAAGATGCATTCTTTTTGGGTCTTGAAGGCTTGTTCTTTTTCCCTGGTTTCCCATTAAAATGTTATAACCAAGTACATTAAAATATAGGATGTCCCCAAAGTCTAGCTAAATATTGCTTTAAGACTTTTGGGCCACTTTGTGTATGTGATATTTTGGTGTATTCTAGAGTACAGATATGCTGGAAAGAGGAACTGTCAAAGCTATTATTCTAACTATTTCTAAGTCTTGTGTAGAAAATCTCCCCTATATGCAAAAAAGGGTCATAAGCCCATTTTTTTCATAACACAATCTATGCAACTAAATTTTGCATTTAAAACAAAATTATGATTTTAATAACAACAGAAAACATTTAAAAATACATTAAAATAATATGACAGCTGGTTGTTAATAAAATTTTATGATTTTTCATATATATATATATATATTTTACATAAATGACAAGGTCTGGACCTATGTTTGGTAGAGAGCTCCTAAATAAGTTCCCTCTGCCACTTACAGTCTTCAAAGATTGCCTAGAGCTATGAGAAGTTAAGTGGCTTGCAGAGGGAGGCCCATTTTCTCTCCAGTATGACATGCCATCTCTAACTCAGATTCCTCAGTTATTCACAAGACTGAGCAATAATAGATCTATGATGCTCTGAGACAGTGGCTCGTGTTGTGTATATATTAGATTGACTGGCTCAGTTTGTGTCTACCCTTTTCTGGCAGGTAGTCTGTGGGAACTCCATTAATGATGGGTGGCAAGGATTGCAATCATTCCTAGTAAATCAGGGTTATAATATCAAATAAGAAAACATCATTATTAACATGATGGGTGGAATTATTTTATCAAATATGATTTCTCAAAATTTCATGTAATTGATGAGAAGTACTACTCATACTCCTCAACTTCTAATAGAAATTGATAGTTTGTTTTTATAACAGCTACACAAGAAAAACATATTCTACAGAAATAAAATGTTTCTAATGGTAGTAAAATTTGTATTGCTTTGTTTGACGAGCCAGAGAACTCATTATTCAACTGTAGCCCAAGAAGAAGAAGAAGAAGACTGTCAGGTTCTTTAAAATAAAAATGAGAATTGCTTCTGTCGACCAGTCAAATGATTAAAAAGTAGGTCTTTACTTTCTTATATCTTCTTTGTGTGGCTGGCATTCTTTGACTTGGGAAAAATAGCAATAGTCTTTTAAATATGTGTTATCCATATCTCTGACTTTAAACTGAAGTAATTTTATTTCTATGTAACAGAGAATGAATTTGAAGTTCTTATACTGATTTATTGGGAGTATTCAGTTTTTCAAAAATATCCAAGAAAATGATTGTTATAAAATAAATTTGCTTTGTGTTTATGATTATCACAAAAAAATGACAATTTCTTCTCCTAACTCAAGCATCCTTCCATGTATTTTGTCTAAAGAAATCCACAGTGTTCTTCCATAATGCAGAAATGTACTATTTTAGTGGAAGAGTTGTGTTACACATCCATTCTAATTAATCACAGAAATCAGATAATAAAATTCAGCTGTCAATCAATAAGTCTGTAAACTAGGTGTGAATGTTCCATAAACAATATGATCAGGGTGCTTCAGACTTTGTGAATGTCCCAAGACCTTGAGAGTCCCTATACCTTAACTTTGATTGCTAGATACATTTCCATATGAAGGAGAGAGAGGGATAATAAAGGGAGAAATGGGGGAATCTGCCTAATCTGTAGTACCATTGAGTATCTTTTATATTCTATAGCTTTGTATTTTAAAATAATCTCTTTTTTTATTATTATAGCTTTTTATATACAAAACATATGCATGAGTAATTTTTCAACATTGACCCTTACAAAAACTTCTGTTTCATCTTTTTCCCTCCTCCCTCCACTCCCTCCCCTAGATGGCAGGCAGTCCCATACATGTTAAATATAAAAGTATATGTTAAATACAATATATGTATACATATTTATACAGTTATCTTGTTGCACAAGAAAAATCTGATTTAGAAAGAAGGTAAAAATACCCTGAGAAGAAAAAACAAAAATTCGAGCAAACAATAACAGAAAGAGTGGAAATATTATGTTGTGGTCTATACTCATTTTCCAGTGTTCTTTCTCTGGGTGTAGCTGGTTCTGTTCTTTACTGCTCTATTGGAACTGATTTGGTTCATCTCATTGTTGAAGAGAGCCATGTCCACCAGAACTGATCATCATATAGTATTGTTGTTGCCGTGTATAATGATCTCTTGGTTCTGCTTATTTCACTCAGCATCAGTTCATGTAAGTCTCTCCAGGCCTTTCTGAAATCATCCCATTGGTCATTTCTTACAGAGCAATAATACTCCATAACATTCATATACCCCAATTTAACCAATCATTCTCCAATTGGTGGGCTGAATTAAATCTTTTGTTGTTGTTGTTGTTGTGTTTAATTATCTACTTTACCTCATTTTGTTCCCAAACCTAATCTAAACTAACAGGGGAGCATCTGAGTCAGGTCTACTTATCACACTTAGACATGCACTATATATAAATTTTGTTTTGGAGATTTCTTCAGAGTTACACTTACTCCAAGATATGGAGGGGAGACAGAGAGAAAAACATATGCACACGTAGAGATAGAGAAACATTCACAAATACACACATATGTGTACAAATATACAAACAGAGACAGAGAAACAGAGATAGAGACAGAGACAGAGAGACAGACCCCTTTTAAGGTCATCATTACTTCAGGATGAATATAGGTCTATGTGAATCCAAAATAGAGCCTCTTGTGGAAAGGGAAGGCCCCTCCCCCCCCCCAGCTCCCAAGTGACAAATAGGTCTGTCTTTCATGCTGACATCAATTGAGCTCTCAGTGAAAAGTCCAATAAAATTTTCCATTAGATCATCTTAATTCTAAAAAATCCATCATTTATATTGAAAATATATGTTAATGCAGCATTGTCATCAATAGTCTTGCAAAGCTTCCTATTAATTTCAACTGTGTCATATTTATGTAGTCAAGTGACTATTTTTAACTTCATCTGTTGAATCATTTATTTTCAATGAAGATTTTAGCTTCTTGATTGATTACAAAGATCTTCAGATATATAGGCAATTCTTCTTTTCACTGTATTATCTGCAAATGTATCAACTTTGCAAATTTACTTTGTGTGTGATTTGCCAAGCACACATATTTCCTATAGAAAGCATTTACACTTAGCAATTCTGTAAGCAAACTCGTATGATACAAGTAATTCTTTTGCTTTCAAGATGGAGTTTAAAAAAAAAAAAAGGTTCCTAGCTGTGTTAACCCCAATTGCCTCAGGAAAAAAAAAAAGGTTTTTTGTGCTTTTTGAAAATATCAAGTTTATTTTTTCTTTTGAAAAATCTTGTCTATGTACTCTATATGCATGCTTTCAAGATATTTAGATATATTCCATTCTATCTGTAGCTAAAACATCTAAACAAAAAAATGTGATATTTTCTCTCTATCAAAATCAGTAAATACAATGGACCTATTTATTTTATTATTATTATTTTTTATTTTGGGATACTTAATTTAAGTTTCTGTATTTTGGTTTGTTAAATTATTTTCTTTGTTCTAGCTTCAGCTGCCCCAAAAGATTTTCTTTTTGGATAGTTTATCCACCACAAAGGGATATTATTTCACTTAAGAAACTAGAGAGTAAGAATTTAAGACAACTAAATTTAAATTTAATTGCTGAATATTTCAAATGATTAAAACCATCCTTTATTATTTCAATTTTTAAAAAGTTACCTTTTTTGGAAACCAGATTATCATATTGTACCTACTGGAATGAAAGATATCAAGAAATATTCAGTTATTATAGTACCTTTAACTCTCATACAAAGATTGCTTAATTTTGAGTTTATACATTTCACATCCAAATGAATCAAACAGTATGACAACACAAGTCATCTATGTCATGAGCCAGCTGATGGTGATGGTGGCAGGCTATGTCTGCTTTGAGATTCACTGATTCAAATTTGATCTTGTTTGCTTATTCTGTCTTAATTACTTAGCTGCATTCAATGTAAGTTGTTAAGCTTATTTTTGTTGACTTTGATTTGAACTTAGCTTTCAATGAGAAGATTAATGAATTTATATAGAAGTCATGATAGAAAACATCCAATGTTTTGGGTCACTAATTTATACCTTCTTTTTTCTCTAAGGGTTTTTGTTATCATAGGACACATCCTCCATAATTAAATAAAACTCTGTCAGAATAAGAAGACTCAAGAATTTATTTAGTACTTACTCCAAGGTATTATAAAGTACCTAGACACTCTATGGGTCCTAGAGATGCAAAGGAAACAGTATGCATCTCCAAGAAAATCACATTTTCCTGGGTAAACAATATGAACATAAAATATGTAACACTCTATTAATGTAATTAACCTGTCTTAAGCCTAAGACAATTCAATGGCCCTAATGGTCCATGTGGTTCTTTCCTCTTCAGTTTTGGGGAATTTGTTTTATTATTATTACTCTTTTTTTTTTGGCAATTGGAGTTAAGTGACTTGCCCAAGGTCACACAGCTAGCAAATATTAAATGTCTGAGGTTGGATTTGAACTCAGGTTTTCCCAAGTTCATGGCCAGTGTGTTATCTATAGCACAGTGTTTAGGCGAAAATTAAATTCAATCACATTTGTTTCAAATGTCCCATTAGGAAAATTCCTAAGGAAGTGTGTGTCACAGTTCATAGTTTGAAAAGATTCTTGGAGATTCTCTTATAGTCACAAAAAATTATTTAAGCCATAGCCAATATATCAAACTCAATGAAAGTCTAGCAATTAGAAAGAGTTTGGGGACTTTTGGGCTTACCTAGTAAACTATTATTTACAAAGCTGTAAAGTGTAAAAGAGACAGAGCCAAGATATCCTTAGCTAGATATACAATATGCAATTTTGAGTAGCACCTTAACTCTGCTCTATCACTAATATGGAGTCAGAAATTAGGTTCTATGCTTAACTCTGTAATTACATCTCTTTTCACTTATTCCCTGTTTACCCTGTTTATCAATTTACCAGTCTTTGGGTAATGCAACAATATATTATGTTCGTTTGTTTGTGGATATAAGGGATATTAGAGAGAAGCTGACCTTTTCTCCAGTTTCCTGCTTAGAGATGCCTATAGATAAACTCTCTTTCTCCCCTTCTCTGTTTCCTTCCTTTCCTCCTTTCCTCTCCCTTTTTCTCTCACCTTGCTCTCTCTTGTTTTGAGGTAGGTCCTTTCTTTTACACTAATTCTTTAGGGTATAACTAAGTTTTCACATAATTTGATTCAAATCCTGTTTATAGTCAAATTGATCCAAAAAGTAGTGCTCTTATTTAACAAAAGTAATAACTTTTAAGTATATAGGATAATCAGTGGAACCTCACCATTAAGAATACATACACACATATTCTTAATGTTGGGATTCCATTTACATACATACATATATATATATATACACACACACATATATATATATATACATACACGTGTGTACATATACATATATATGTATATATGTATGTATATATGTACACACACATACACACACACAAATTTCAAGGGAATGATGAGGGCAGGATAGAGATCAGGAAAAGTATATAAGTAGATCGGATGATCATAATTGATCTGAGACCTGAAGGAAGCCAAGTATTCTAGGAGGAAGAAGGGAATGCATTCCAGGTATGGGAATATAACATATGCAAAAGCATAGAGAAAGAGGAGGCATAATTTTGCATTCAAAAAGGGGCAAATAGGTTAATGTGGCTAGAATTTAGAGTATTTGAATAAGAGTAATGTATACACCAAATGACTGGGCCAGCACAAAATAGTGGGAAGGACCATGTTCCAAGTATATTCTAATAGAGTATTGTCCAATTGGTAATTAGCCTCAAGTGCTCGATTGTCTGACCTCAGTGCATTAACTCAAGAGTTTCAGCCCTTTACAAGTCACTTTGGTAGGTATGTGAAGTTTGAATTGAAAAGAGAGATATTTGAAAGATTTGTACACTATTTAGATAGCTATTGCAATAGTTCTGGCCAGAGATGCTAAAAGACTGAAGTTAAGCTGTGGCCATTTGATTAGAGAGAAGGGACTTGTATGGGATTGACAAGACATGGCAACTGCTTGGATATGTGCAATAACTTGAAAATAAATTGAAAAATTAGGAAGAGAAACAGATTTGAGGGAACAATAATTAGTTCTGTTTTGAACATGTTGTGTCTGGGTTGCTTATGACATATCCCATAGGAAATATCCAAAAGACAACTATCTGGTGATGAGGAACTAAAATTTAGGAATGAGATTATAAATGGTTACATATTTGTAGGAATCAATTGGATAAAGATGGCAATTGAAATCATGGAAGTTGATGAGCTAAACAAAAGAGAATCTGTAGAGAAGGGGACTCAGGTTAAAGCCTTGGAGTGTACATACAATTAGTGGGTGGGACATGAATGATAATCCAGGAATTAAATCATGGCTCTTAGTAATTGCCTGGACAAATCACTTAATCTCTCCATGACTTAGTTTCACCATCTATAAAATGGAATTCTTGTGTCACAAACCTTCTAGAGTTGTTGTGAGGAAAGTACTTTGCAAGACTTACAGTTTATTCATATTATAATAGAGTTAGAACTAAAAATTACTTTAGAATTCCTCTAGTCTAACTTCATTTTTTAAAATGAGAAAATGGAACCCTAGAAGGATTAAATGATTTGTCCAGTGTTGCCCAGGTAGAAGATAGAACCTACATCTTAGCTCAGATTCTCTAATTCTAAGTTCAGTTTCCTTTCTACTGTACCAATAATAGAGAAATAAGAGTAATTAGTATAACACAAGGAATAACGTGGAGCAAGAGCAAAACTTGGGCTTAGTTCACAAATTGGTTCATACTATCCCATTACAAATACATTTTTTTTTCTTATGGCAGCACACTCTTTAAGAAAAATATAATTGTTGGGAAATTTTTCTTTATATCAAGCTTAAATATGCCTCCTTTCACCCATTGCTTCTAGTTCCATCCTCTGCGACCAAATAGAGAAAATTTAATCTCTCTTCTATACTGCAACTCTTCAAATTCTTGAATAAACAATTATAATGTCTCTCCCAAGTCTTCTCTTCTCCATACTAAACATAGACATTTAATCAAGCTGGTCCTCATATAACAGGAACACAATACTTTAGATGTCATCTAACTAGGTCAGAATACTGCAAGATTATCTCTTCCAGAGTCTTCTTACCTCAATGGTTAGTTAACATATTTCCACCCCTGTATACTTTCCATATTCCAATGATTAAGAACCCTCAGATACTGAAATATATCCCTTCTTCATTTCCAATGATCCCCCAACTCATTCTCCAAATGTCCCTTTCCAGATATAGTCCTTTTTTCTGCTTTGCTCTCTTCAATACCTAGTCCACAACTAACAGATTTGTTTTAATCATTTCCATTCTCACTTCTACTTTTTGTCATTCTCTGAAAACCTCATTTCTGATGATCCTGTATCATTAGACATCTCTATGTTATACTGATTGCTTTTTATTGATGTTCCCTAACTCATTTATTATTGGTAGGGCAGTTAGCATACTCTTTGTTCTCCCTCAAGTATTCCAGACTCTCACTTTCCCATAATCATTCACCAACCCTTTCCTTTTCTTTACCCTTTCCTATTTGAATCTCTTGTATAATCAGTGTAGTACTATTTGCTACACTTGAATTTCTTGCTGCTTTTACCCTTTGATTTCTCCTAGCCATCTACTGCTACCTTTTGGACTTATTCAAATGCTGCTAAACAGATCTGGATCCATGGATAAATGTTATATAATCTTAAATTTTCCCTCACTATAGAAAATACTCCATACTTCCTTAATTAATTCACTATCTAATTCATCAAAGCACTTCTTCTAAACCTTTTTATCCTTCTCAAATTTTTCATGGTACCTCTTTCCCATTTTTCTCAGTGGATGACCTAGCTAGTACTTCACTAAAAAAATTAGGCCATTTGCTAAACAGTCTCTATTTTTCCATTCTTCTTTTCACATCACTCAAAAAAAATTTCCTCACCATCTTTCCTTCTCCCTTGCTTCTCATGAAGAGATAGTAAGAGGTTTGCGAAAACAAATCTCTCTATAGTTATCCTTGAGTTTCTATTGCATATTGTTTTTGCTATCATCCCCATTCTCTCATCTTCAATCTTGTAGATTAAAAGAGTCATTTTTTTTGCCAAGCTCGCTCAACAACCCTTCCTCTACAACTATAAAAGTGACAAATCAAATTCTGAGCAGGAAAATCAACAAAAAATTCACAAGGGGTAATTTTTCTCTCCCAGAAAAGCTTAGAAATACAGAAACAAATACGTTGAAGTGGGGACTAATTGAGAAGTTCTATATTCAGCAGAAGTGGCACAAGTTGTGGATGTGGTTGCAACAGCAATGATGGGGAGCAGTCTTAACACTTTGTCAGAAAGAAATCACAGGGAATCCCTGCTCTACTATGGAGAAAGAAGGGAGTGCTGTCTGACTGTTCTGTTGCCCAGTTACTTCTGGATTATGGGTATAGGGTGTCTAGAAGAGGAGAATCCCAGTAATAAGGGCTCTTATCCTATATAAGAGTAAAAGTGCAGACTGGAAGATAGTGAACAGAACTCTTCCTAGATCACACTACTTTAGAAGCCCTGAAAACTTACAGGTCCCCAATATCTGTGAAAGTGAGAAAAACAAAAAACAAAAACAGAAGTTCAGGCCAAACATTCCCTTCATCCTCAAAGAATAAAATCTCAAGACAATAAATTGGCTGAATAAATGAACAAAAATGAAAAATAACCTGAACATTAAAAAGGTAAACTGAAGACACAAATGTTGAAAATGACAAAAACTTGAAAACATCTACAAACAAATCCTCAAACATGCAGACTGGACACGAGCTCTAAAATAATTCCTAAAAGAACTATGGAGATTTTTTTTTAAAAGAGCAAGTTGTGATTTTAAAGATAAAATAAAAGTGATAGAGGAAAAATGTGAAAGGAAATGAGTTACACAAGAAAATTATAGAAAGATTTAATAGCTTGGTAAAAGAGAGATCAAAAATACTAAATAAAATAATGGCTTATCTTCTGAAGACCAGTAGCCCCCTAAGCACATGAGCAGTTTGTGTAGTGCATCAAGGCCCTAGAACAAGTCACCAGTGAGACACTGCTGACCAATAGTGAAGCCTTGTACCAGTGGTGGCCAATAGCAAGACCCTGCCCCAGGAACCTAACACAGCAAGACTCTATTTCTATAACAACCCATGAGCAGGACCTCACACCTAGGGTAGACCAGCAATAACATCTCTCCTCCAGGGACGGTCATCAGAAAAACTTGTACCCTACCAACCTGGTAGCAAGGCTCTACTTTTGGAGCAGGCCTCTAGCTAAACCTCATACCAAGGGCTGTTAGTACAGAGGCCCCAACCTTCAGTATAAAGCAAAAGAGAACTGAACCTCCAAAGAGCAAGCAGTTAAACCCTGCAATAAGATCCAGAACCCCAATGCACAAGGTTGGGACAGTGTAGAACCAGAGCTCTACTCTCACATAAAAACATCAAATCACCAAAAAGAGCAGAAAAATAAACAAAACAAACAAACAAACAAAAAGAGCTTGATCACAGAAAGTTATTATGGTGATAGGATTAAGGCATAAACTTAAAAGAGGACAATAGTGTAAAAATGGCTAAATGAGAAGCTTCAAAAAAAAAAAATTGAATTTGGCCTCAGGACCTAGAAGAAATCCTGGAAGAGCTTAAAAAGGATTAGATAAGCAGAAGAAAAACTTGGAAAAGAAATAAGAATAAAGAGAATCATGAAAAAAGAGTGAATGGCAATAAGGAAAATAATTCCCTAAGAATTAGAATCCACCAAATGGAAAAGGAAGTACAAAAGTTCACTGAAGAATATAAAACTTTGAAAATTAGAATTGAACAAGTAGAAACTAATGACTCCATGCAACATCAAGATATGATAAAAACAAAATCAAAAAAGCAAAAAAAAAAAAAATGGATGAAAATGTGAATTCTCATTGGAAAAACATCTGACCTAGAAAACAGAAAACAGAACATAAAAAATTATTGGATTGTCTGAAATACATGGTAAAAAAATCACCATCTGAAAGAGATCCTAAAATGAAAACTATCAGGAACATCATATTCCAAAGCTCCCCAATCAGGGAGAAAGTATTATAAGTTGTCAAAAAGAAATAATTCAAATATCATGGAGCTACAATTAGGATTACATAGAATTTGGCAGCTTCCACATTAAAGAACTAGAGGACTTAGAAAATAATATACTGGAAGGCAAAGAAATTAGTACTTAGAGAAGGGATAAATAAATAAAAATGGTACAGGGGAAATAGATAATTAGTTATTATAGGTATAAATGTGAGTAAGATGAACACATCTGTAAAACAGAAGCAGATAGCAGAATGGATTAAAAACCAGAATCCTACAATATGTTGTTTACAAGAAACATATTTTAAGGCGAGATATACACACAGAGTAAAGGCAAGGAGCTGCAGCAGAATCTATTATTCATCTGAAACAAAGAAAGCAGGGGTAACTAATTAAAAGAGATAAAGAAGGAAATTTTATCTTGATTAAAAGTATTATAAACAACGAAATGATTCTGGTATTTGTCCCCAGACCACCTCAGCCCAAACCTGCCCCCAACTCCAAGCCCCATTATCCATGGATATCACCAGAATAATGAGCAGGCCAGCATATTCTGTAACCATATCACCATGTTATCACAAAAGAAAACACAGAAATAAACCAATAAGAACGTAGGGCCAATAGTATGCATGATAGAATATTGGACAACAAATGTCAAATCTTTCCTATGACATGGCATCTGCAGAATTTTCCTTCTTTGCTGTTACGATATCATTACCATCCCCCAATTTCATTTTAGTTAATACCCCCCAATTCTGTATGCATTCTGGGTAGCTACACAAGCAGTTCCACGAAGGCTAAAGGACTTCCCATGTTAGCAAACTCCTTATATAACCTCAAATTTTACATATCTTGTGATGTAACCAGCACCATTTTCTCTATAAAAATCCTTGTCTTGCTTTGCTGGACTGTTGACTCCTTTAGGTAGCTTGCCCCGCCACTGAGTGAGTAAATCTCACTAAAATGCCTTTACTTGGGTTAGAAACTGAACCTGAATTCAACTAAACAGATCTATATCAAATGTATAGCATCTAAATTTTCAAAGGAGAAGTGGAATAAGTTACAGAAAAGAATAGATAATAAAACTATATGACTCAGGTGCCTCAACTTTCCCCTCTCAGAACTAAATAAATCTAACTAAATAATAAAGAACTGGAGGTGAATAAAATTATGAAAAAATTAGATATGCTAGATCTCTAGAGAAAACTGAATAGGAATAGAAAGAATATCATTTTTCCCCCAGAAGTACAAGACACCTAGAAAAAAAATTAAGCATGTATTATGACTCAAAAACCTCACAACCAAATGCAGAAAATAAGAAATAGCAAATGCATACTTTTCAGATCATAATGCAATAAATATTATATTTAATAATAGACAATGGAATGAGAGATTAAAAATCAGTTGAAATTAAATAATCTAATCCTAAAAAAACAAGTGGGTCAAAGAACAAATCATAGAAACATTAATAATTTCATAAAATAAAATGATGACAATGAGACAACATACCAAAATTTATGGGAAACAGTCAAGGTAGTATTTAGGGGAAGTGTTTCTAATTGTTTACACCAATAAAATAGAGAAAAAGCAGATCAATGAGGGGCAAGCAACTAAAAAAAAAAAAAAAAAAACTAGAAAAAATTAAAGATTTCCATTTAAACACAAAATAGGAAATACTGAAAATTAGAGATCAATACAATTTAAAGTAAGAAAACCATTAAACTAATAAATAAAATCAGAAGCTTGTTTTATGAAAAAAAAATCAATAACCTTTGTTTAATTTGTTTAAAAAAAGAAAAGAATAGTAGATAGAGTACCAGCCCTGAAGTCAGGAAGACTTGAGTTCAAATCTGGTCTCCGACACTTAACACTTCTTAGCTGTGTGACCCTGGGGAAGTCACTGAACCCCAATTGCCTCAGAAAAAAAATTGGAAAGAAGAAAACTAAATTTCTAGTATCAAAAATGAAAGGGAGAATTCATCATCAATGAAGAGGAAATAAAGATAATTGTTAGGTGCTGTTTTGCCCAATTATATGTCAACAAAATTGACAATCTAAATTAAATGGATGAATACCTACAAAAACATAAATTGCCCAGATTACTAGAAGAAAAAACAACTTAAATAACACAATCCTAGAAAAATAAACTGAACAAGCCATCAATGAATTTCCTCAAAAATAATTCCCTAGGACCAGATGGTTACACAAGTGAATTCTACCAAACATTTAAAGAATAACTAATTCCAATAAACTGCTTGGAAAAATAGGCAAAGGAGGAGTCCTATCAAATTCCTTTTATGACACAAATATGGTACTGATACCCAAACCAGGAAGAGCCAAAACAGTGAAAGCAAATTATAGACTAATATTCTTTATGAATATTGATGCAGCATTTTAAAATAAAATACTAGCAAATACATTATAGCAATCTATCACAAGAATCATGTGCTATGACCAGGTGGGATTTATACCAGGAATAGAGGACTGGTTAAATATTAGGAAAACTATCAACAAAACTGATCATATCAAAACCAAAATTAATAAAATCAGATATGATCTCAAGAGAAGCAGAAAAAGCCTTTGACAAAATACAGCAGCCATTCCTAGTAAAAACATTAGACAGCATATGAATAAGTGCAGCTTATTTTAAAATAATAAATAATATTTATTTAAAACTATTAGCATACAGGATTTGTAATAGGGATGTTAGCATTCTTTCCAGTACAATCAGCGATGCTCATAATCACTTCTAATATTTAATATTGTACTAGAAATGTCAGCTATATCAATAAAAGAAGCAAAATAAATTAGAGGAATTAGAAGAAACAATGAAGAAACAAAAGTATCACTCTTTGAAGATGATATAATGGCATACTTATAAAATCCTAGAGAATCAACTAAAAAAACTAGTTGAAATGAATAATTTTAGCAAAACTGTGGGAAACAAAATAAACCCATATAAATTATAAGCACTTATACATTATTACCAACAAAGTTCAGCAGCAAAAGTTAGAAAGAGAAATGTCATTTAAAATAACTATGGACAATATAAAATATTTAGGAATCTACCTGCCAAGACAAACTCAGGAACTATAGGGACACAACTATAAAATAATTTTCATACAAATAAAGTCTGATCTAAACAACTGGAGAAATATTGATTGCTCATGGGTAGATTGAGCCAATATAATAAACATAACAATTTTAAATTTTAAATTAAGCTATTTGTCTTTGTTATTCAGTGCCATATCAAACTATCCAAAATATTTTACAGTGCTAGAAAAATAATATAGTAATAAAGAAATTCATCTGGAAGAGCAAAAGCTCAAGGATATCAAGGGAATCAATGAGAAAAAAAAATGTAAAAGAAGGTAGTCTGGTTGTACCAGATCTCCAACTGTATTTTAAAGAAGTAATTATCAAAGTAATTTGGTATTGGCTAAGCAATAGAGTAGTGGATCAGTGGAAGAGACTAGGTAAAAATTACATCATAGTAAATGACCACTGTAATCTAGTATATATCAAGTCCTTGAAAAAACTATCTATAGAAACACGGCCTCTATTGCTTCTCCTTTCATTTGATTCTAAACTTTCTGTAATCTGGCTTCATTCAATCAAAATTACTCTCTCTAAAGTCATCAATATCTCTTAATTGCCAGATGAAATGGCCTTTTTTTCAGTCCACATAATTCTTTTTTGTCTTTAACGCCTTTTTTGATCATACTCTATACTTGTATCCACTCCCCTCTGTTGGTATTTATGATACTGATCTGTACTACTTTCTTTCCTATCTGACTGCTATGAGATCTATACATCATTCCATAGCCATAGCTTTTCTTTTTTTCTTTTCTTTTTTTAAATTTTTTATTAATTTTATAATTATAATTTTTTTTGACAGTACATATGCATAGGTAATTTTTTTTTTTTTTTACAACATTATCCCTTGTACTCCCTTCTGTTCCAAATTTTTCCCCTCCATCCCTCCACCCCTTCCCCTAGATGGCAGGCATTCCCATACATATTAAATATCTTAGATTATATCCTAGGTACAATATATATGTGCAGAACCGAATTTTGTTATTGTTGTTGTTGCAAAGGAAGAACTGTATTCAGAAGGTAAAAATAATCTGGGAAGAAAAACAAAAACAAAAAATGCTCACAGTTTACACTCATTTCCCAGTGTTCCTTTTCTGGATGTAGCTGATTCTGTCCATCATTGATCAATTGGAATTGGATTAGCTCTTCTCTATATTGAAAATATCCACTTCCATCAGAATACATCCTCATACAGTATCATTGTTGAAGTGTATAATGATCTCCTAGTTCTGCTCGTTTCATTCAGCATCAGTTGATGTAAGTCTCTCCAAGCCTCTCTGTATTCCTCCTGTTGGTCATTTCTTATAGAACAATAATATTCCAAACCATTCATATACCATAATTTACCCAACAATTCTCCAATTGATGGACATCCATTCATTTTCCAGTTTCTAGCCACTACAAAAAGAGCTGCCATAAACATTTTGTCACATACAGGTCCCTTTCCCTTCTTTAGTATTTCCATGGGATATAAGCCCAGTAGTAGCACTGCTGGATCAAAGGATATGCACATTTTGATAACTTTTTGGACATAATTCCAGATTGCTCTCCAGAATGGTTGGATTCTTTCACAACTCCACCAACAATGCATCAGTGTCCCAGTTTTCCCACAGCCCCTCCAACATTCATCATTATTTGTTCCTGTCATCTTAGCCAATCTGACAGGTGTGTAGTGGTATCTCAGAGTTGTCTTAATTTGCATTTCTCTCATCAATAGTGATTTGTAACACTCTTTCATATGAGTAGAAATAATTTTAATTTCATCATCTGAAAATTATCTGTTCATATCCTTTGACCATTTATCAATTGGAGAATGGCTTGATTTCTTATAAATTAAAGTCAATTCTCTGTATATTTTGGAGATGAGGCCTTTATCAGAACCTTTAACTGTAAAAATGTTTTCCCAATTTGTTACTTCCCTTCTAATCTTGTTTGCATTAGTTTTGTTTGTGCAGAAACTTTTTAATTTGGTGTAATCAAAATTTTCTATTTTGTGATCAATAATGATCTCTAGTTCTCCTTTGGACACAAATTCCTTCCTCCTCCACAAGTCTGAGAGGTAAACTATTCTATGTTCCTCTAATTTATTTATGATCTCGTTCTTTATACCTAGATCTTGGACCCTTTTTTTTTTAATTTTTATTTTATTTTATAATTATAACATTTTTTTGACAGTACATATGTATGGGTAATTTTTTACAACATTATCCCTTGCACTTACTTCTATTCAGATTTTTTCCCTTCCTCCCCCAACCCCCTCCCCCAGATGGCAAGCAGTCTTATATATGTTAAATATATTCCAGTATATTCTAGATACAATATATGTGTGTAGAACTGAATTTTTTGTTGCACAGGAAGAATTGGATTCAGAAGGTAAAAATAACAGTTTACGCTCATTTCTCAGTGTTCCTTTTCTGGATGTAGCTGATTCTGTCCATCATTAATCAATTGGAATTGGATTAGCTCTTCTCTATGTTGAAGAAATCCACTTCCATCAGAATACATCCTCGTATAGTATCATTGTTGAAGTGTATAATGATCTTCTGGTTCTGCTTGTTTCACTCAGCATCAGTTGATGTAAGTCTCTCCAAGCCTCTCTGTATTTCTCCTGTTGGTCATTTCTTATAGAACAATAATATTCCATAACATTCATATACCATAGTTTACCCAACCATTCTCCAATTCATGGACATCCATTCATCTTCCAGCTTCTAGCCACTACGAAAAGGGCTGCCACAAACATTTTGGCACATACAGGTCCCTTTCCCTTCTTTAGTATTTCCATGGGATATAAGCCCAGTAGTAGCACTGCTGGGTCAAAGGATATGCACATTTTGATAACTTTTTGGACATAATTCCAGATTGCTCTCCAGAATGGTTGGATTCTTTCACAACTCCACCAACAATGCATCAGTGTCCCAGTTTTCCCACAGCCCCTCCAACATTCATCATTATTTGTTCCTGTCATCTTAGCCAATCTGACAGGTGTGTAGTGGTATCTCAGAGTTGTCTTAATTTGCATTTCTCTCATCAGTAGTGATTTGGAACACTCATATGAGTGGAAATAGTTTTAATTTCATCATCTGAAAATTGTCTGTTCATATCCTTTGACCATTTATCAATTGGAGAATGGCTTGATTTCTTATAAATTAAAGTCAATTCTCTGTATATTTTGGAGATGAGGCCTTTATCAGAACCTTTAACTGTAAAAATGTTTTCCCAATTTGTTACTTCCCTTCTAATCTTGTTTGCATTAGTTTTGTTTGTGCAGAAACTTTTTAATTTGGTGTAATCAAAATTTTCTATTTTGTGATCAATAATGGTCTCTAGTTCTCCCTTGGACACAAACTCCTTCCTCCTCCACAAGTCTGAGAGGTAAACCATCCCATGTTCCTCCAATTTATTTATGATTTCGTTCTTTATGCCTAAATCTTGGACCCATTTTGATCTAATCTTAGTATGTGGTGTTAAATGTGGGTCCATGCCTAGTTTCTGCCATACTAATTTCCAGTTTTCCCAGCAGTTTTTGTCAAATAATGAATTCTTATCCCAAAATTTTGGATCTTTGGATTTGTCAAAGATTAGATTGCTATTTTTATTCACTATCTTGCCTAACCTATTCCACTGATCAACTAGTCTATTTCTTAGCCAATACCAAATGGTTTTGGTAACTGTTGCTTTATAATATAGTTCTAGATCAGGTACAGATAGACCACCTTCATTTAATTTTTTTTTTCATTACTTCCCTTGAAATTCTCGACCTTTTGTTGTTCCATATGAATTCTGTTGGTATTTTTTCTAGGTCATTAAAATAGTTTCTTGGGAGTCTGATTGGTATAGCACTAAATAAATAAATTAGTTTAGGGAGTATTGTCATCTTAATTATATTCACTCGGCCTATCCAAGAGGACTCAATGTCTTTCCAATTATTTAAATCTGACTTTATTTTTGTGGGAAGTGTTTCGTAATTTTGCTCATATAATTCCTGATTTTCCTTTGATAAATATATTCCCAAATATTTTATACTATCGACAGTTATTTTGAATGGAATTTCTCTTTGTATCTCTTGCTCTTGGATTGTGTTGGTAATGTATAAAAATGCTGAGGATTTATGTGGATTTATTTTGTATCCTGCAACTTTGCTAAAGTTCTGAATTATTTCTAATAGCTTTTTAGCAGAGTCTTTGGGGTTCTCTAAGTATACTATCTTGTCATCTGCTATAGCGAGCTGTCGTCTCCAGAAGCTGCTGGATCGCTCTCTGGGAAGAGATCTGCTCAAATCTCTCAGACAGATTCTTCTTCCTGTAGTGAACCGTTGTCTCCAAGCAGTTGCTGTTAACTCTTGTCCAGAGAAGTGACTTCCCTTCCTGCAGAGAGCCCCGTCAGGCCTGATGTAATGCAGAGACCTTTTCTATCTCTGGGTGTCCTCTCTTTTATCCTCCCAGAGAATGGGCATGGGATAATGCAAGGGCTTCTGGGAGGAACCACTTCAGCCAATGAGCTTGCTCCTTCTATCAAGTCAACCTGAGTTCTCACCTTGTAATTGTCCAGACAACCTGAATTCTCACCTTGTCACTATCCAGACAACCTGAGTTCTCACCTAGTAATCCTAACAATCTGCAAAGAGTGATAGTTTGATTTCCTCATTTCCTACTCTAATTCCTTGAATCTCTTTCTCGGCTCTTATTGCCAAGGCTAGCGTTTCTAGTACTATATTTAATAGCAATGGGGATATTGGGCAACCTTGTTTCACTCCTCATCTTACAGGGAAAGGTTCCAGTTTATCGCTATTACATATGATGTTTACTGATGGTTTTAAATATATGCTCCTTATTATTTTAAAGAATAGTCCATTTATTCCTATTCTCTCAAGCGTTTTTAGTAGGAATGGATGTTGGATTTTATCAAATGCTTTTTCCTCCTCTATTGAGATGATCATATGGTTTTTATTAATTTGATTATTAATATGGTCAATTATACTATTAGTTTTCCTAATATTAAACCAGCCCTGCATTCCTGGTATAAATCCTACTTGATCATAGTGTATTATCCTGGGGATGATTTTCTGAAGTCTATTTGCTAATATCTTATTTAAGATTTTAGCATCAATGTTCATTAAGGAGATTGGTCTATAGTTTTCTTTCTCAGTTTTCAATCTACCTGGTTTAGGTATCAGTACCATGTCTGTGTCATAAAAGGAATTTGGTAGGACTCTTTCAATCCCTATTTTTTCAAATAGTTTATATAGCGTTGGAGTTAGTTGGTCTTTAAATGTTTGGTAGAATTCACATATAAATCCATCTGGTCCTGGGGATTTTTTCTTAGGGAGTTGGTTAATAGCTTGTTCTGTTTCTTTTTCTGAAATGGGACTATTTAGACTACTTACTTCTTCCTCTGTTAATCTGGGCAAGCTATATTCTTGAAGGTATTCTTCCATTTCATTTAAGTTATCAAATTTATTGGCATAAAGTTGAGCAAAGTAGCTCCTAATTATTGTTCTAATTTCCTCTTCATTAGTGGTGACTTCTCCCTTTCCATTTTCTAGACTAACAATTTGCTTTTTCTCTTTCCTTTTTTTAAATCAGATTTACTAAGGATTTGTCTATTTTGTTGTTTTTATCATAGAATCAACTCTTAGTTTTATTAATTAATTCAATAGTTTTTTTACTTTCAATTTTATTAATCTCACCTTTTATTTTTAGAATTTCAAGTTTTGTGTTTGTCTGGGGGTTTTTAATTTGTTCCTTTTCTAGCAATTTTAGTTGTAAGCCCAATTCATTGACCCTCTCTTTCTCTATTTTATGCAAGTAGGCCTCTAGAGATATAAAACTTCCCCTTATTACTGCTTTGGCTGTATCCCACACATTTTGGTATGATGTCTTATTATTGTCATTTTTTTGGGTGAAGTTATTAATTATGTCTATGATTTGCTGTTTTACCCAATCATTCTTTAGTATAAGATTATTTAGTTTCCAATTATTTTTTGGTCTAATTTCCCCTGGCTTTTTATTAAATGTAATTTTAATTGGATTGTGGTCTGAAAAGGATGCATTTACTATTTCTGCCTTACTGAATTTGATTTTGAGGTTTTTATGTCCTAGTATATGATCAATTTTTGTATAGGTTCCATGAACTGCTGAGAAGAAAGTATACTCCTTTCTGTCTCCATTTAGCTTTCGCCAAAGATCTATCATATCAAACTTTTCTAGTATTCTATTTACCTCTTTGACTTCTTTCTTATTTATTTTGTGGTTTGATTTGTCTAATTCTGAGAGTGCAAGGTTGAGATCTCCCACTATTATAGTTTTGCTGTCTATTTCTTTTTGCAGCTCTCTTAATTTCTCTTTTAAGAATTTAGATGCTGCACCACTTGGTGCATACATGTTTAATATTGATATTGCTTCATTATCTATGTTACCCTTTAGCAGGATATAATGCCCTTCCTTATCTCTTTTAATTAGATCAATTTTTGTTTTTGCTTGATCTGAGATGAGAATGGCTACTCCTGCTTTTTTGGCTTCACCTGAAGCATAGTATATTCTGCTCCACCCTTTTACTTTTAGTTTGAATGCATCACCCTATTTCAGGTGTGTTTCCTGTAAACAACATATAGTAGGATTCTGATTTTTAATCCAGTCTGCTAACTGCTTCCTCTTTATGAGGGAGTTTACCCCATTCACATTTATGGTTAGAATGACTAATTCTATATTGCTTGCCATCCTGTTAACCCCTGCTTATGCTTTTCTCCTTTCCTTCCCTCTTACCCCCCTACCCAGTATTAAACTTGTGAACACCAGTTGCTTTTCACAGCCCTCCCTTTTTAGTATCCCTCCCCCACCTTAAAGTTCCTCTTCCTATTTTACCCCTTTTTCTCACAATTTCTGTATTGCCTTCCTCTTAGCTTATTCCTTCTCTCTCACTTTTCAATGAAGTGGAAGAAGTTTCACAATAAATCGAATATGTCTATTGATACACACTATGTTCATCTCCCTCCTTTCTTTTTCTCAGATATAATAGGTTACCTTTGCCTCTTCATGAGATGTAGTACCACCACTTTATACTTTTTTATGATATAATTTCCTTTCCACCTCTAGTTTCTAAGACAAATTGTACATATGTTCTTTACATATTTTTTTTGGCAGAAGTATAGTTCTCAAGATTTCTTTTTACCTTTTTAGAAATCTCTTGACTTCTGTATTTGAAGATCAAACATTTTGTGTAGGTCTGGTTTTTTCATCAAGAATAATTGAAATTCATTTATTTCATTAAATGTCTATCTTCTTCCCTGGAAAACGATGTTCATTTTTGCTGGGTAAGTTATTCTTGGCTGCATACCAAGTTCTTTAGCCTTTCAGAATATCATGTTCCAGGCCCTTCGTTCTTTTAATGTGGACACTGCTAGATCCTGGGTTATCCTTATTGTGGCTCCTCTGAATTGCTTTTTTCTAGCAGCTTCCAGTATTTTTTCCTTTGTCTGATGGTTCTTGAACTCAGCCAATATATTTCTTGGCGTTTTGATTTTAGGGTCCCTTTCAGTAGGTGATCGATGAATTTTTTCAATGTCTATTTTACCCTCTGTTTCCAAAACGTCTGGGCAGTTCTCTTTGATAATTTCCTGGAAAATAGTGTCCAGGCTCTTTTTTTTCCTCACATTTTTCAGGGAGTCCTATTATTCTCAAATTGTCTCTCCTGAATCTGTTTTCCAGGTCTGTTGTCTTTCCAAAAAAGTACTTGACATTCTTTTCAATTGTTTCATTTTTCTTGTCTTGCTTGACTACTTCTTGGTTTCTCCTTAAATCACTCATTTCTACTTGTTCGAGTCTAATTTTCAATGATGTATTTTCTTCACTCACTTTTTTTATATCTTTTTGTAATTGTCCAATTGAGTTTTTAAGTGAGTTTTTTTCTTCTATGGAATTTTTTTCCATTCCTTCCATTTTATTTTTTAGAGAGCTGTTTTCTTTTTCTAGCTCACTAATTTTATTTCTCAATGATTTGTTTTCTTTATCCACTCTGTCTTTAAATGCGTGGAATAACTTCTCCAGCTCTCTTGCCAAGTTTCCCTTTCCTTTTCCCATTTCTCTTCTAGCTCTCTTGTGAGAGCCTTTTTGATTTCCTCTATGAGATTGAGGAGCAGCTCATATCCCTCTTAGGGGATTCCTCTGGAGACAATCTGCTTTTATTTGAAGTATTTGAAGTTTGCTCTCTCTCCATACAGAAGGTGTCAATGGTTAGAGCCCTTTTGAATTTGTTGTTCATTTTGTCAGAGCAGGACTCAAAGAAAACAAATTGACAAGAGAAACAATTGGTCTGTTTCTGGGGGGGATGGGGCTGGATGGTGTTACCGGGCTTCCTCTACAGACTTCGGGAGACAGCAGCAAGGCTGTGTTGCATCTGTGCTTTGAAGCTCTAAGAACATGCTGAGTCACTCCAGGTGGGGGTGGGGTGGCCGGGTCCTGAGAAATGCTAGCTTTCCAGGGTTTTATTCTTCACCTCAGGTAATTACACCTTCTCTGCTACTCCTGGCTTGCTGCCAAGACGGAGTATCCGCACTGGGGTAAAAGTCTTTTCACAGAAACGGAAGAGATTGTACCCCTCTCCCCTCTGGTCTGAGCTGTGTGAGCTGCCTATCTCGCTCTCAATGCCTGCCCTCAGTCTGTGCCCAGTCTGCTCGACCCTCCCCCAAGCAAACACAGACCTTCTCTGGCGAATTTCAAGGATGTCTTCTGTTGCTGATTATTTGTGGGTTTCTTTTCCGGTCAAGCATTAACTCCGAGGCTTGTCATAAAGTAAGTCCTGAGAGAAAACATGGAGCTCAAGCATCTGTCTGCCTCTACACCGCCATCTTGGCTGGAAGTTAGTAAATTCCATAGTCATAGCTTTTCCCCCAATCCTTATACTCTCATCACTAACAACTTCTTGGACAACTGGAACCAGATAGTTCAATAAGTCCAAAAGAAGACTCATTTTCTCTCCAAACACTCTTATCTTTCTTAACTTCCCTCTCACTGTTCTATTTTCAAAACTTTCATTTGGTATATCCCTTTCTCTCCATTCATATAGTCCTCCTTCCAGAAAATTGCAATAGCCTGACTGATCTCTCTCAAATTGCTCTTCAATTCAATCCAGACTTCATTCAATTCAACTCACTTCATTCAGTGTTTTTCTAAAGTTCAGATCTGACCATGTCACTCTTCCTCACTCCTCCCCAATTAAACAATCTCCAGTGGCTTCTTATTACCTTCAGATTAAAATTAAAAGTTCTCTGTTTGACATTTAACTCTTTTCATAGCCTTGTCCCCTCTTTCCAATATTCCTATGGTTTATTCCCTGAGTTTTTCAATATCTGCTGTTTTTCAGTCATATCCAATTCTTTGCAATCTCATTTGGATTTTCTTGGCAAAGACATTGCCATTTCCTTCTCTAGTCCATTTTATAGGAGAGAAATAGCGGCAAAAGAACTAAATGATTTATCCAGAGTCACATAGCCTATAAGTTAGTGAGGTTAGATTTAAACTCAAGAAGATTGAGTCTTCCTAACTTTAGACCTGGCATACAATTCACTGTACCACATAGGTGCCTTTTCAATGTTTGCACCAAATGCCTTAAAATGCTCTCTACCTCTTAGTTTTCCTGGTTTTCCTCAAACTTCAGCTCAAATTTCACTTTCCGCAAGAAGTGTTTTTCATTCCCTCTTTCCAACCACCCTACCCCTCAGCACAGAACTCATGCCTTCCCTTTGATATTACCTTTTATTTCCTGTCACGCAGAGGATACCAGCCTCTTACCCATAGATGGAGAGAGCTGAACAGAGCAGGCTAGAGACAGGTGTATCAGGAATCAAACAAGTTTAATTTCAAGTGAGGGAAACAGCTTACAAGCAAGGACACATATGCCAGAATCCTGCCCCTAGTTAGGGAAACCATTTTAATGTGGGAAGATCTCAATGCTTTATACCAATGGCTATGCAGTGAGCTGTAGCCTTGACAGTAAAGGGTAACAGCAACAATGTGACAAGTTTCATTCATAGAAGGACTTCATGACCAAAACATGGCTACAGCAGGTGCTTGTCTGATCTCAGAAAACACTTGATGCTGGTCAAAGTAATACAATAATTATGAAGTGATTCTGGGATGCTGTGATTGAGATCATCCAGAGAGTGAGTGCAAAGGATTGTTGTTATGCAATACTTGGGGCACAGCCTTCTTGCTGGACCTTAGCTTTGGAAAACAGGGATTCTCCTAATATCTTCACATGATTCCATGGATATCCAGTCTGTACACATTTGCATCATGTCTCCCTCATTAAACTATGAGTTTTTTGCAGGCAAGGATTATGTTTTTGCCTTGCTTTCTATTTTGGCACTTTGTATAATAATTGGCACATAGTAAACAATTATAATAAGAGTAATATGCTAATAGGTATAAGTAAATAGAACATTGGTCCTGGAGTCAGAAAAATCTGAATTCAAATCCAGTCTCAATTATTTTTTAAATTTTATGATGCTGGACATCTCACTTAAACTATGTCTCAGTTTCTCATCTCTAAAATAGGGATAATAATTGCACCTACCTTTCAGGGTTGTTAAGTGGCTAAAATGAGATAATATTTGTTACTTGCTTTGCAAGCCTCAAAATGCTAGATAAAGAGTTAACTACTATTATTATAATTATAAATTCTTATGAATTGACCGACTGGACATTATGTCTCTCTTAATGCAGGCCAAGTTTGAGTTAGGCTTGCTGGATCAAATAATTATTACTGTTAACATATTGAGCTTGAAGTCCACTAAAATCCCAGTATCTTTTGCAGATAAACATTTTCTAGTCATTCTTCTTTTAACTTGGATTTTCAAAGTTTATTTTTTGAACCAGAGTAATAGTTGACATTTATCTCTATTTTATTTTATTTTATTCAAGTCAGCCTGTCAAAATTTTTTAGATTATGAAATATTTTTAGATAACGATTGTCACTTAATATATTATATATTCTTCTCTGTTTTTTGTTACCTGCAAACTTAATGAACATATTATCCATCCCTTTATCCAAGTCATTGTTAAAAATAAGTTAAACTGTTTTCTTGGGTATTCCACTAGAGACCTTTTTCCAAACTGACATAGAACCATTCTAGGCAAATAACTTCATTAATTTGAACTCATTTTGGACAGTGTCTGGCTTTCTATTTCTTTTCTATTGCAAACACTGAGAAGGATTGGTCACCTACTTCCAAGGAATCATCAAGAAACTTACCAAAATTCCAAATTATTGGTGAGAATGACTTTCAAAATTGCAGTTTTCTTCCTTGGATCCTCCTCTTTTTGAAAATATATTTTATACTACTCTGCACTCCCCTATATCTGATTTCTTTCAGCATCAGACAGGGTGCTATCTAAAAAAGTCTCAGTGATAAATATGTTGTCTAATTTTTCTCCTGTTATTAGAATACCTGCATGCTTACCCATACTTTGTGCATTTGTACCTAGGCATGGATTTTTATTGCTTTTTTAGATTGTTTTCTGAGATTTTCTTCTATATGATTGATAGCTTGATGGCTATATATAAGCAGTTTTCTTCTTCCCTCTTCCTTTTCAGTTTAAAGTCCTTTTGATTAGATTTGTAAGGATCCAGTCAATCAGATTCTGCTTTACACTTATTTGGTGCCTAGTCAGATGCATGCTATTTTTATTATAACTGGTGACTAGACATTGATCTCTCATCTATTTAATTTTTATTGTTTTCCCCTGCACCAAGAAAAAATGATATATGAAGAACAAGCATTAACATGAGAGCTGAAAGTCAAAGATTGCACTTTTCATAGATAAATTTTTGCCTTTTTATTTAGCAATACAGGAATGGGATAGAAATGCTGTCCACTTTGTTGCGTATCTCCTGAGAAGAGAGGAAAGAGGGAAATGCAATCTGAGTAATGGCATAAGTCAAGGGAGGGAATAGTTATTACAAAACTGATTTGTTGAAATATTGGTTTGCATGTTCCTTCCTCCTATTTGCTCTTGAGATTTCCTTCTTTAACATAAAGAGGAATGGGGATGTTTAGCTGTTAACCTGACAAATGTGGGGCACCATTCTCTTGAACTATTACTGATCTGTAAATGAGTAGATATAAGAAAAATAAAGGAGTCTTAACTTTTGGAGGTCCTATTTCCTATGAGTGAAAGAATGGGGCTCAATTCCAATCTCTTGAAAATTGTTGCACATATGGAATTTGAGAAAGTAATTTCTTTCTCTTGAGTTTCCGTTTCATCATTTGTCAAATTAAGGACTAATACCCAACAGTTATCTGGACCATTGTTTAAAATGTGACAAACTTGATGTAAGTTGGGTGTGTACTGGGAGGGTATTCCTGGTTACATTTGAAGAACTAATTGCTTTAACATTTCATCCCAAACCTCACTCCTATTCTGCTTCCTGAAAGCCTACTAAAAAGCATGCCCTGATTAACAAAGATAAGGAGATTGGAGGCAATGGACTATAAGGTCATTTTCTTTTTTAAAAAGTTTGAATTATGTTATCCTTGGGAATTTGTGCTTAATTCTTATACTTGGGAACATATACTTAATTCACATCCCCTCAAATCCTTCCCTATCTTTTTTTAAAAATTAATTTTATAATTATAATTTTTGACAATACTTATGCATGGGTACCCTATCCTTTAAATAACCCACAGAGACTGAACCTAATTGACTTTTTTTTTTTGTCCCTACTCTGTTAAGATAAGAAAAGAGAACCTATATAGTCTGGAGTTGCTCCTCTTTCTTCCCTGCAGTGTCAGTCATGCTAAGTTAACTCTCATTCACTCTTATTCTTTCATAACTAAGAAGCCTATTACTTGTTTTCTTTAAAATATAAAGACTGAGTGAAAGCTTAGTATAGGTAACCCCTACCTGCTGTGGTCAGAGAGCACAGAAAACAGAGAGCAAAGGAAATGAGTAGCCAACTCTTTGGAGCTCTTGTGAAGGAACAGCATGATATATAACAAGGGGACTCAGTGGTGGTGGTAAGGTTGATATGAAGTAACAAACCAGGATTCCCCACTGCCAAAACCTGTCACAAAGTTGTGGTATCAGGCATGAAGATTGAATATGTCCTAGTATTTTGACATGAATCTTTTAGTCTGAAAATAAAACTGGTTGATATTTTGAACTTTGTGAGCTTGAGTGCTTATAAGGAGAATTGTAAGCAGGCTGCTCTTGGGACACTATAAAATATTTGTTTTTCTAGATTCTAACTGGATGCCTCCAATGAGCCAGAGGAACATAGGATTTCCCTTATCTTTTAGATCAGAAGCAAGCTTAAGACACAATGGTTATATTAATTACATTATTTTCCATTTTATGATTAGTAGTTTTAAGGTCCTTAAGGGCAAGGACTGAACTGGATTGACTTTGATCTTCATATCTACAGGTCTTAGAATTGAGATAAAGACATATTGTAGATTTTTAGTATACACACATACACTCACACTTTAGAGTACATTTGGAATATGGATCTATTATTTTATTAATTTGAAAGTTTCCTTCAGGTTGTAAATAACTTATGTATACTCATTCTGAACATTGTTCCCTTGGGTTCCCCAGAAATGATTCACCCTTGATACTATACCCTCAATTTTTCTTTATTTCACTAAGATACACTGGAACACTTTGACTGTCTACTTATTAAACCATGAAAATATCCCATCTTTTTCTTTTCTTTTTCTTTTTTTTTTTTTGATTAGCCATTCATATCTCTATTAAACCCAACTTAATTATATATATTTTCTGTCATACTTTATATATATGTATATATATATATACATATACATAATAATACTTATCTTTTTATGCCTTATTTGATATTTGTGATCAGATTGTTATTTAACAAGGCTATTTTTGTTGTTGTTGCCTTATTTTTTTCAATTTTTATAAAGCATGTATTTTTTTTCCTCCCCTTTTTCCTCCAATGGGTAGAGGGAGGACCCAACCTTGTAACAATGAATGATCAAGCAAAACAAATTTCTTTTTTGACTATGCCCAAAATATCATATCATTCTACATATTTAGTCCATCACTTAACTAAAAGCAGGTGAGAAGAATTCTTCATCAACTAACCTCTGAAATCATTCTAGGATCATTGCATTGATCAGAGTTTTCAAGTGTATTCAAATTGTTTGTATACAATTTTTACAGTTCTTCTTATAAATTGCCCTACTGGGTATTCTCCCTTCACTCTGAATCAATTCATAGAAGAATCCCCTCTGAAATGGTGTTATCTTCTAGAAGAATATTGATTAAAAAGAATATTGATTGATTTTTACTGTGTGAATGGGAAACCTTTTTCTGAGAATCTTTAAGATAATTTGCTCTATCAAATCAAATAATTTATTTAATCTAAGCTGTAATAATTGCAGTGAGGTCTTATAATCTCTATATTATTTAGGCAACTGTGTAATGGAAAAGATGTGGTCTATTGTGGAACATTAGTGAAATTCTGTCCATTTCCTACTAATGACTTCATTTAGGGTGCTATTCATATATGTACATATAATTTTCTTTAAAATGTTGTATAGATAGGAAAATAAGTACAGGGAAGTAATTTATGTTTTCTTGGTTTCTTGGAGAATATTAAATAAATTCTGAGGTTTTTTTTCCTCCTGGTATCTTCTTTGATATCTTTTGTATCGTCTCTTTTAGAAACTTTCTGAATCAATGTCTCAATGCTGTCAAAACTGCGTCACTTACAGCATGATTTTCTCTATATATACTTGGTCAAATCTGGGATGCTTTATCCTTCCTTTTTTAAACACTTTCTG